>NW_026093399.1:0-5455 GCF_024586455.1 Bactrocera neohumeralis | reverse complement strand
TTTATTTTAAAAATCAAATTTGCCCCTTTCAAAGTAACCCCCTTTTAAATCCGTAACTTTTTAATTTTTTAAACAGTTTTAAAGTCTTTTTCCCGAATAACCTTCAAACGCGGTTTACTTTAATATTTTTCAAACAAACCCACTCGGTTCCCTTTGTGAAAATTTGGCCGGTCGAGAGAATTCGAGTGCACCACATCTCGATAATCGAAGAAAACTGTCAACATAACCTTGATTTTTGCCCCATTTGATATACCTTTGTCCCCCCAGTTATTCGACCGATTGACCGCCTTTTCCGGAGGTTGTGTAAAAATTTTCCGCATTTTGGGTCGGAAAAGGTCTCAAAGCTTTAACCCCCCCTTTTTCTTGGATTTTGTGCGCCTCTTTCACTTTTTACCAAATGACTTTCCTTACCCTTCCTTTTTCAAATTTTAAAAATTTGACTAATTTCCAAACACCCCTTTTTTTTTTATTGAGTTTGAAGGTGATGCCACCCTGAACGTGGTTTTCGTCACCTGTTCTCACGAATAAAAAAACCTTGATCGCGAAAAAATTTTTATTCTAACATTCAAAATGTTTCACCGTTTTTGATTCGGGCCAAATTTAAGGGAACTTGGATTTTCCCCCTCATCGTAAAATTTTCGAATGCACTTTATTATTTGAAAAAAGATATATAAACAATTTTTGATTTACTTTTACAACCAGAAAAATTTCAACAAATGGGGGTTTGAAAAAATTTTTTAAAAAACTTACTATTTTTGCTCACAGTAAGTACATATGTAAACACCACCGCTGATATAAAAGTGTAATGTGTTGTGTCTAATAACTCTGACCGCAGTAACCTCGTTAGATGTAACATTCTTCTCCGTGTCGCGGCAAATGTTGCATGGCTGCTTTTGTATCATATCAGAACAACGACGTATCTTGTGCAACGCCCACTGAATTAATGCAGCACAATGCTCTTTGCCAACGACACTCGGGGTGGCAAATTAAAACATAATAATTCCATACATTTTTATACTCTCACCAGCAAAGTTGCTAGGAGAATATTATAGTTTTATTCACATAACGGTTGTTTGTAAGTCTAAAACTAAAAAAAATCAGTGGTTATATATACCAAAGTGATCAGGGTGACAGTAGGTTGAAATCCGGATGTCTGTCTGTCGGTCCGTCCGTCTGTCCGTCCGTCCGTGCAAGCTGTAACTTGAGTAAAAATTAAAATATCATGATGAAATTTGGTGCACGTATTTATTGGCTCCATAAGAAGGCTAAGTTCGAAGATGGGCAAAATTGGCCCACTGCCACGCCCACAAAATGGCGAAAACCGAAAACCCATAAAGTGTCATAACTAAGCCATAAATAAAGATATTAAAGTGAAGTTTGGCACAAAGGATCGCATTATAGAGTGGCATATGTGGACGTAATTTTTTTGGAAAAGTGGGCGTGGCCCCGCCCCCTACTAAGTTTTTTGTACATATCTCGGAAACTGCTATAGCTATGTCAACCAAACTCTACAGAGTCGTTTCCTTCAGGTATTTCCATATACAGTTCAAAAATGGAAGAAATCGGATAATAACCAAGCCCACCTCCCATACAAAGGTTATGTTGAAAATCACTAAATGTGCGTTAACCGACTAACAAAAAACGTCGGAAACACTAATATTTACGGAAGAAATGCAGAAGGAAGCTGCAGCCAGGCTTTTTTTAAAAATTGAAAAGGGCGTGGCCTCGCCCACTTATGGACCAAAAACCATATCTCAGGAACTACTTGACCGATTTTAATGAAATTCGGTATATAATATTTTCTTAACACCCTGATGACATGTACGAAATATGCGCCTTCTTCCGATGTAACGCTATTTTGAATTCCATCTGATGCCTTCTCTGTATAATATATACATTAGGAACCAATGATGATAGTGGAATAAAACTTTACAAAAATACGGTATTTGAAAAATATGTAAATGACTGATAATGAAATCTCGATTATCACTTTATCATGCGAGAGTATAAAATGTTCGGTGACACCCGAACTTAGCCTTTCCTTACTTGTTTTATTTATGTTACAAAATATGTATGAGTATGCTATATCTCATTAAGAGGCTAGCAAAACTCAATGGAACTTTAGTATTTCATAAACAGTTAGTAATCCTTTCTAATAAATATATGCTGTGCATACTATATACCCTTAAATTTCATCTATTCACTTTAATATTAAAGTTTAACGGAGGTAACATAAATGTAGTGAGTATATTTGTTTATGACGCATCGTTAATGAAAAATGTTGCGTATAACTATAAAATAAATACATTTGTAAAGACAAAAGAGTAACAACATGTTAGAAAGTAATGAAGGTCAACGACCATCACATATTAAAGTTCGATTTCCCCCTCTCAATTCCCTTACTCACATCAAGTGCAAACATAAAAGTTCTTATGAAGTTGATGCTGCACCGATGACAAGTCATGTTTTGAAGACTTAACTTTGCCGAAAAGCAGTTTAGTTCCTACGAGTTGGTCTATTGTACCAATATTGAAGGTTTGATGGCTAAATTTGAGATCTCATTCAACTCAGCACAGTGACGGATTTTCATGTATTCCTCAAAGAGAAACCTTATAGTATTTCTACTTCACAATTTCAGTTTCGATGCATCCAAACGTATGGGTCATTTTAGAGGCCGCAAGGAAGCCTACAAGAACTTGGAGTTGGTTATTTACAAATTGAAATATTAGAATAATACCTTGCAAAGTGTGAGGTAATTTCAATATTGAATATGTTGCTCTGACAATAATTTGGGCTTACAAAAAAAAGCCTCAAATTTTTTATCTATGGGATAGTAGTGATCGAGTTAATCACTGGACCAAATGGTGTTGGCCTTGACCAGCATCCGCATATAGTTCTTCTACCAGCACTTAACATAAAATTGTATATGATAAATCAATTTGTGAAGTCACTTCCAAGACATGGAAATTTCTTCCAATACTTCGTATATATGTATCGGGTGATTTTTTTAAGAGCATTCAAACTTAAAAAACGCATATAAATTTCAAAATGGTTCTTTATTTGAAACGTTAGATTGGTTCATGACATTTTATATTCAAGATAATTTAAATGTTGACCGCTCTCTGGTGGTCCATTCGAAAGTCCAATTTTGGGCAACTTTTCGAGCATTTCGGCCGGAATAGCCCGAATTTCTCTGGAAATGTTGTCAAAGCTGGAAAGGAGCAAGACTTCAATTACATGGCAAATTCTTCTTGGTACAACTTACGGGTCCATTTCTTGAGATGAATTGTTCTCCAATGTTTTCCTCAAATGGCAAATATACGAGATTGAAATCTGGTTTGATCAAATTGAAACGAATACAAACAATCGAAATAAAGAACCGATTCGTTTGATGTGATTAAAAAAGTTATCAGGGCGTCAAAAAATCACATATATGACATTCAAGTAAACACAAACACTAAATATAAAGTAACTCGATTCCGTACACAATACAGAAGCAAAACGCGAAAATGCACTTAATGACGAGGAAACTATTGCATTAATAACAAACAAGAAATATTGAAAATCTTTAAGTGTAGCAGAAAAGAAGAAAATGGTAAATAAAGCAAACGAAAATTAGTTAATGACGAGGAAACTCTTGCATAATAACAAACAAGAAATATTGAAAATCTTTAAGCAAAAGAAGAAAATTAAATAAAGAAATTGAACTGGATATACAAATATATGTATATTGTAGTTTATAATTTCTCCATAATTGAAACTTAAAAGCTGAATAATACTAGTTACATATATGTATATATACATTATAGTGGAGTGCATAAAGTAGTTTCAGATTTCTAAGCCAATATTTAGCGGTGGCGTATGAGTAACCTATTCAAATAAGCTCAATTTTGTGCTTTTGTTGTTAACTTCAATTTCATCTTTGCACATAAATTATCCTATAACATGGAGGTTGATCTTAAGATTCTCCATATAAATGTTCCAATTATCAATATTAATGTGAAGTGTTTGGCTTCTTTTCATATTTGAGAGATCACTTGCCAAATTGTTCTACTATTTTCAGTACGTCTTGTCAAAATTATTCATGCGGGTGAAGTATAAAGCGACAGAAATTAAGTTCGTATGCTAAATGTGAACGACTTTCTGCACCAGAAGCCAGGGGGCGATGTGCCTTATGCTCAGCACAATCGAAGAAACTATGATAAGTCCTTTCATTGAAGATGCTAAAACCCTCTAATATCACTGCTTATATGAACACAATAGCCTGCAACGTTTTGAAAATATACTGTGATTGGTCTAAAAGTTCATAAACTGTATATATAAAACGAAAAAAAAGGCCAGAACAAGGAAAATAAAGCAAATATAGAATTGTGAAGTTCTTATTACTTTACTCTTCAAAGTTGTCATAAATTTTGCAATAGTCTAGGCTGGTGGTCAAGTTAACAGCTTAATAGTATTTAGAGTTATTTACTCAGTGGCAATAAATATCTTACCGTAACAGAATATAACACTATAACTTCACTACTTATTTAGTATTTGTGTTTGCACTTAAGGCAAGATTGTCTAAATATAAGTACGGTTGCGAACACATTAAAGTGACTTTAGTCAATTTAATGTTCTGTCCATATATGTTTGGGTGCGCAGTCTGACTAATTGCACGCGTATTAGTACTATAGTTGCAATTGTGTTGAAAGTAAGCCAAGACTCCTGCTGACAGGCGTATTACTATCTTATCATTTGTGTTTGTATGTGTATTTATATATGCCGGCCGTTTGCCTTTGGAAAGTATTTGTGTAGTAGTTTGCATACTTATGCGAAATCATACACAGAATGACATATAAGCTTACATGCATTGCCGAGTTAAACCTTGAGAACAGCACCTTAAAATATAAATTGCACCGAGAAGGGCTGTTAGTAGTAATAAGGCTGCAAAAGTTTCTTGGAACTTTGTTCATATAAATTGAAAACATTGACGTACTTTACAAAGATATAATATCTGCTTCTGAATTCCTAAGATTGGCCTACTACTAACAAATATATTTTGAAGCGCTTAGAGTCTTAAACTTTTCTATAAAAGCTTCTGTTAATTGAAAAATATAATAACGTAATTTTTGTATAAACGCAAATGTGTAAAGAAGTTCACATTTTGTGAATATGGATGTGAGTGTATTATAATCCATTCTATAGTTTTAATTAAGAATTAATCAGTTTACTATTTAAGTGTATTTCTATTTCTTATGTATGAATACACCCTTCACCTTATTCGATATTAGTCAGTAGAAGTTCATTTTGTTTTTTCATAAAAAAAAGTTACTCATACGCCACAGTCGTTCGTTACGAAATGATCTTTTAACCAACTTTACTGCTACCAAGGTTGCTCCTAATATTGGGTAGTCGAAAAAGTCGTTCTAATCAAATTTCAATTTATTAATTTCTTTTTATATTTAAACTATGT
>NW_026093398.1:0-8054 GCF_024586455.1 Bactrocera neohumeralis | reverse complement strand
AATTCTTCCAAACGCATTGCCGTTATGGCTTTAAGTCAACTTCAATAAGATGAAAAAGGTAAATTAACTTAAAGATGTTAAATAAATGATTTAAAGCAGCTCAATATCGACTGCTTAATGTGTATATACAAGAAAATCGACTTTATACCTGAATATAAGATTGTCGAATTCTTCCAAATGCATTGCCGTTATGGCTTTAAGTCAACTTCAATAAGATGAAAAAGGTAAATTAACTTAAAGATGTTAAATAAATTATTTAAAGCAACTCAATATCGACTGCTAAATGTGTATATACAAGAAAATGGACTTTATACCTGAATATAAGATTGTCGAATTCTTCCGAATGCACTGCCGTTATGGCTTTATGTCAACTTCAGTAAGATGAAGAAGGTAAATTAACTTAAAGATGTTAAATTAATGATTTAAAGCAACTCAATATCGACTGCTTAATGTGTATATATAAGAAAATGGACTTTATACCTGAATATAAGATTGTCGAATTCTTCCGAATGCACTGCCGTTATGGGTTTATGTCAACTTCAGTAAGATGAAGAAGGTAAAATAACTTAAAGATGTTAAATTAATGATTTAAAGCAACTCAATATCGACTGCTTAATGTGTATATAAAAGAAAATGGACTTTATACCTGAATATAAGATTGTCGAATTCTTCCAAATGCACTGCCGTTATGGCTTTATGTCAACTTCAGTAAGATGAAGAAGGTTAATTAACTTAAATTATGTTAAATTAATGATTAAAGATGTTAAATTAATTCAATATCGACTGCTAAATGTGTATATACAAGAAAATCGATTTATACCTGAATATAAGATTGTCGAATTCTCCCAAATGCTCTGCCGTTTTGGCTTTATGTCAACTTCAATAAGATGAAGAAGGTAAATTAACTTAAAGATGTTAAACTAATGATTTAAGGCAATTCAATATCGACTGCTAAATGTGTATATACTAGAAAATCGACTTTATACCTGAATATAAGATTGTCGAATTCTTCCAAATGCATTGCCGTTATGGCTTTATGTCAACTTCAGTAAGATGAAAAAGGTAAATTAACTTAAAGATGTTAAATTAATGATTTAAGGCAACTCAATATCGACTGCTTAATGTGTATATACAAGAAAATCGACTTTATACCTGAATATAAGATTGTCGAATTCTTCCAAATGCACTGCCGTTATGGCTTTATGTCAACTTCAGTAAGATGAAGAAGGTAAATTAACTTAAAGATGTTAAATTAATGATTTAAAGCAACTCAATATCGACTGCTAAATGTGTATATACAAGAAAATCGACTTTATACCTGAATATAAGATTGTCGAATTCTTCCAAATGCACTGCCGTTATGGCTTTATGTCAACTTCAGTAAGATGAAGAAGGTAAATTAACTTAAAGATGTTAAATTAATGATTTAAAGCAATTCAATATCGACTGCTAAATGTGTATATACAAGAAAATCGACTTTATACCTGAATATAAGATTGTCGAATTCTTCCAAATGCACTGCCGTTATGGCTTTATGTCAACTTCAGTAAGATGAAGAAGGTAAAATTAACTTAAAGATGTTAAATTAATGATTTAAAGCAACTCAATATCGACTGCTAAATGTGTATATACAGAAAATCGACTTTATACCTGAATATAAGATTGACGAATTCTTCCAAATGCACTGCCGTTTTGGCTTTATGTCAACTTCAGTAAGATGAAGAAGGTAAATTAACTTAAAGATGTTAAATGAATGATTTAAAGCAACTCAATATCGACTGCTTAATGTGTATATAAAACAAAATGGATTTTATACCTGAATATAAGATTGTCGAATTCTTCCAAATGCATTGCCGTTATGGCTTTATGTCAACTTCAATAAGATGAAAAAGGTAAATTAACTTAAAGATGTTAAATAAATGATTTAAAGCAACTCAATATCGACTGCTAAATGTATATATACAAGAAAATCGACTTTATACCTGAATATAAGATTGTCGAATTCTTCCAAATGCACTGCCGTTATGGCTTTATGTCAACTTCAGTAAGATGAAGAAGGTAAATTAACTTAAAGATGTTAAATTAATGATTTAAAGCAACTCAATATCGACTGCTAAATGTGTATATACAAGAAAATGTACTTTATACCTGAATATAAGATTGTCGAATTCTTCCAAATGCACTGCCGTTATGGCTTTATGTCAACTTCAGTAAGATGAAGAAGGTAAATTAACTTAAAGATGTTAAATTAATGATTTAAAGCAACTCAATATCGACTGCTAAATGTGTATATACAAGAAAATCGACTTTATACCTGAATATAAGATTGTCGAATTCTTCCAAATGCACTGCCGTTATGGCTTTATGTCAACTTCAGTAAGATGAAGAAGGTAAATTAACTTAAAGATGTTAAATTAATGATTTAAAGGCAATCAATATCGACTGCTAAATGTGTATATACAAGAAAATCGATTTATACCTGAATATAAGATTGTCGAATTCTCCCAAATGCTCTGCCGTTTTGGCTTTATGTCAACTTCAGTAAGACGAAGAAGGTAAATTAACTTAAATTTGTTAAACTAATGATTTTAAGCAACTCATTGTCGTTAGCTTAATGTGTATATACTAGAAAATCGACTTTATACCTGAATATAAGATTGTCGAGTTCTTCCAAATGCACTGCCGTTATGGCTTTACGTCAACTTCAGTAAGATGAAGAAGGTAAAATACCTTAAAGATGTTAAAGTAATGATTTAAAGCAGCTCAATATCGACTGCTTAATGTGTATATACAAGAAAATCGACTTTATACCTGAATATAAGATTGTCGAATTCTTCCAAATGCATTGCCGTTATGGCTTTAAGTCAACTTCAATAAGATGAAAAAGGTAAATTAACTTAATTATGTTAAATTAATGATTTAAAGCAATTCAATATCGGCTGCTAAATGTGTATATACAAGAAAATCGACTTTATACCTGAATATAAGATTGTCGAATTCTTCCGAATGCACTGCCGTTATGGGTTTATGTCAACTTCAGTAAGATGAAGAAGGTAAAATAACTTAAAGATGTTAAATTAATGATTTAAAGCAACTCAATATCGACTGCTTAATGTGTATATAAAGAAAATGGACTTTATACCTGAATATAAGATTGTCGAATTCTTCCAAATGCACTGCCGTTATGGCTTTATGTCAACTTCAGTAAGATGAAGAAGGTTAATTAACTTAAAGATGTTAAATTAATGATTTAAAGGCAATTCAATATCGACTGCTAAATGTGTATATACAAGAAAATCGACTTTATACCTGAATATAAGATTGTCGAATTCTCCCAAATGCTCTGCCGTTTTGGCTTTATGTCAACTTCAGTAAGATGAAAAAGGTAAATTAACTTAATTATGTTAAATGAATGATTTAAGGCAACTCAATATCGACTGCTAAATGTGTATATACAAGAAAATCGACTTTATACCTGAATATAAGATTGTCGAATTCTTCCAAATGCACTGCCGTTATGGCTTTATGTCAACTTTAGTAAGATGAAGAAGGTAAATTAACTTAAAGATGTTAAATTAATGATTTAAAGCAACTCAATATCGACTGCTGAATGTGTATATACAAGAAAATCGACTTTATACCTGAATATAAGATTGTCGAATTCTTCCAAATACACTGCCGTTATGGATTTATGTCAACTTCAGTAAGATGAAGAAGGTTAATTAACTTAAAGATGTTAAATTAATGATTAAAGGCAATTCAATATCGACTGCTAAATGTGTATATACAAGAAAATCGACTTTATACCTGAATATAAGATTGTCGAATTCTTCCAAATGCTCTGCCGTTATGGCTTTATGTCAACTTCAGTAAGATGAAGAAGGTAAATTAACTTAAAGATATTAAAGTAATGATTTAAAGCAATTCAATATCGACTGCTAAATGTGTATATACAAGAAAATCGACTTTATACCTGAATATAAGATTGTCGAATTCTTCCAAATGCACTGCCGTTATGGCTTTATGTCAACTTCAGTAAGATGAAGAAGGTAAAATAACTTAAAGATGTTAAATTAATGATTTAAAGCAGCTCAATATCGACTGCTTAATGTGTATATACGAGAAAATGGACTTTATACCTGAATATAAGATTGTCGAATTCTTCCAAATGCATTGCCGTTATGGCTTTAAGTCAACTTCAATAAGATGAAAAAGGTAAATTAACTTAAAGATGTTAAATTAATGATTTAAAGCAACTCAATATCGACTGCTAAATGTGTATATACAAGAAAATCGACTTTATACCTGAATATAAGATTGTCGAATTCTTCCAAATGCACTGCCGTTATGGCTTTAAGTCAACTTCAATAAGATGAAAAAGGTAAATTAACTTAAAGATGTTAAATAAATTATTTAAAGCAACTCAATATCGACTGCTAAATGTGTATATACAAGAAAATGTACTTTATACCTGAATATAAGATTGTCGAATTCTTCCGAATGCACTGCCGTTATGGGTTTATGTCAACTTCAGTAAGATGAAGAAGGTAAAATAACTTAAAGATGTTAAATTAATGATTTAAAGCAACTCAATATCGACTGCTTAATGTGTATATAAAAGAAAATCGACTTTATACCTGAATATAAGATTGTCGAATTCTTCCAAATGCACTGCCGTTATGGCTTTATGTCAACTTCAGTAAGAGGAAGAAGGTTAATTAACTTAATTATGTTAAATTAATGATTAAAGGCAATTCAATATCGACTGCTAAATGTGTATATACAAGAAAATCGACTTTATACCTGAATATAAGATTGTCGAATTCTCCCAAATGCTCTGCCGTTTTGGCTTTATGTCAAATTCGGTAAGACGAAAAAGGTAAATTAACTTAAAGATGTTAAATGAATGATTTAAGGCAACTCAATATCGACTGCTAAATGTGTATATACTAGAAATTCGACTTTATACCTGAATATAAGATTGTCGAATTCTTCCAAATGCACTGCCGTTATGGCTTTATGTCAACTTTAGTAAGATGAAGAAGGTAAATTAACTTAAATATGTTAAAGTAATGATTTGAAGCAACTCAATATCGATTGCTGAATGTGTATATTCAAGAAAATCGACTTTATACTTGAATATAAGATTGTCGAATTCTTCCAAATACACTGCCGTTATGGATTTATGTCAACTTCAGTAAGATGAAGAAGGTTAATTAACTTAATTATGTTAAATTAATGATTTGAGGCAATTCAATATCGACTGCTAAATGTGTATATTCAAGAAAATCGACTTTATACCTGAATATAAGATTGTCGAATTCTCCCAAATGCTCTGCCGTTATGGCTTTATGTCAACTTCAGTAAGATGAAGAAGGTAAATTAACTTAAAGATGTTAAATTAATGATTTAAGGCAATTCAATATCGACTGCTAAATGTGTATATACAAGAAAATCGACTTTATACCTGAATATAAGATTGTCGAATTCTTCCAAATGCACTGCCGTTATGGCTTTATGTCAACTTCAGTAAGATGAAGAAGGTAAATTAACTTAAAGATGTTAAATTAATGATTTAAAGCAACTCAATATCGACTGCTAAATGTGTATATACAAGAAAATCGACTTTATACCTGAATATAAGATTGTCGAATTCTTCCAAATGCACTGCCGTTATGGCTTTATGTCAACTTCAGTAAGATGAAGAAGGTAAATTAACTTAAAGATGTTAAATTAATGATTTAAAGCAACTCAATATCGACTGCTTAATGTGTATATAAAAGAAAATGGACTTTATACCTGAATATAAGATTGTCGAATTCTTCCAAATGCACTGCCGTTATGGCTCTGTGTCAACTTCAGTAAGATGAAGAAGGTTAGTTAACTTAATTATGTTAAATTAATGATTAAAGGCAATTCAATATCGACTGCTAAATGTGTATATACAAGAAAATCGATTTATACCTGAATATAAGATTGTCGAATTCTTCCAAATGCACTGCCGTTATGGCTTTATGTCAACTTCAGTAAGATGAAAAGGTAAATTAACTTAAAGATGTTAAATTAATGATTTAAAGCAACTCAATATCGACTGCTAAATGTGTATATACAAGAAAATCGACTTTATACCTGAATATAAGATTGTCGAATTCTTCCAAATGCACTGCCGTTATGGCTTTATGTCAACTTCAGTAAGATGAAGAAGGTAAAATAACTTAAAGATGTTAAATTAATGATTTAAAGCAGCTCAATATCGACTGCTTAATGTGTATATACAAGAAAATCGACTTTATACCTGAATATAAGATTGTCGAATTCTTCCAAATGCACTGCCGTTATGGCTTTATGTCAACTTCAGTAAGATGAAGAAGGTAAATTAACTTAAAGATGTTAAATTAATGATTTAAAGCAACTCAATATCGACTGCTTAATGTGTATATACAAGAAAATGGACTTTATACCTGAATATAAGATTGTCGAATTCTTCCAAATGCACTGCCGTTATGGCTTTAAGTCAACTTCAATAAGATGAAAAAGGTAAATTAACTTAAAGATGTTAAATAAATGATTTAAAGCAACTCAATATCGACTGCTAAATGTGTATATACAAGAAAATCGACTTTATACCTGAATATAAGATTGTCGAATTCTTCCAAATGCACTGCCGTTATGGCTTTATGTCAACTTCAGTAAGATGAAGAAAGTTAATTAACTTAAATATGTTAAATGAATGATTTAAGGCAACTCAATGTCGACTGCTAAATGTGTATGTACACGAAAATCGACTTCATACCTGAACATAAGATTGTCGAGTTCTTCCAAATGCACTGCCGTTATGGTTTTATGTCAACTTCAGTAAGATGAAGAAGGCTAATTAACTTAAATATGTTAAATTAATGATTTAAAGCAACTCAGTATCGACTGCTAAATGCGTATATACAAGAAAATGGACTTTATACCTGAATATAAGATTGTCGAAGTCATCCAAATGCACTGCCGTTCTGGCTTTATAACACCTTCAGTAAGATGAAGAAGGTTAATTAAATTAAATATGTTAAATGAATGAATTTAAGGCAACTCAATGTCGACTGCTAAATGTTTATATACAAGAAAATCGACTTTTTACCTGAATATGAGATTATCGAATTCTTCCAAATGCACTGCCGTTATGGCTTTATGTCAACTTCAGTAAGATGAAGAAGGTAAACTAACTTAAAGATGTTAAATTAATGATTTAAAGCAACTCAATATCGACTGCTAAATGTGTATATACTAGAAAATCGACTTTATACCTGAATATAAAATTGTCGAATTCTTCCAAATGCGCTGCCGTTATAGCTTTATGTCAACTTCAATAAGATGAAGAAGGAAAATGAATTAAAGATGTTAAATAAAGGAGTTAAAGCAACTCAATATCGATTGCTAAATGTGTATATACAAGAAAATCGACTTTTTACCTGAATATGAGATTATCGAATTCTTCCAAATTCACTGCCATTATGGCTTTATGTCAACTTCAGTAAGATGAAGAAGGTAAAATAACTTAAAGATATTAAATTAATGATTGAGTAGCGACGACCTTGGCTAAACGAATTAAAAGTTGAAGCTGCGGGATAATCAGTTGGCGGATGGTTACAAGCGCACGGATCGTAAACGAAAGAGAGCGGCGCCTAGTCCGTCGGTCCCTTTTGTTATTTTTTGTGCGGTGTCCTCATGTGTGTTGAATTCGTGATGTGTTGGTGTGTGTGGGATGAAATGATGACGTGTGGAGTTGGTGTGTGTGCGATGAGAGGATGATGTGTGGAGTTGGTGTGTGTGCGATGAGAAGATGATGTGTTGAGTATGGTGTGGTGTGTTGAGTATGGTGTGTATTGTGGGGTGTAGATGTATTATTTTGAGAGGGGGGTCAGGTTCTCATTTAGCCATCCCGGCCCCCCTAAACGACTGTTTACCCCAAAAGGCGCTGCAGCTGTTGCAGCGTTGCCACAACGCTGCTCAGACCCGTAGATCGGCGAGGTGGTGGCCCAGGCTGTCGACGCCGCAACGAGGGTCCG
>NW_026093397.1:0-5731 GCF_024586455.1 Bactrocera neohumeralis | reverse complement strand
GACAAGGTATTTGGAACAATTTTGCAATCTTAGATTAAGGTGTAGAATTGATTTTTTGGTACATACACAATATGCAATCGATATCAGGTAGCGTAAAAATATGAACTTTACATATTTATGCTAACTCGCCGTTTTGATGTTATTGGAGTTGTCACAGAGTTGTCCTATAGCAATAGCGACAGTGTATTTGGAACAATTTAACAATCTTAAATTAAGGTGTAGAATCGATTTTTTGGTACATACACATTATGCAATCGATATCAAGTTGCGTAAAAATATGAACTTTACATATTTCTGTTAATTAGCCGTTTTGATGTTATTGGAGTTGTCATGAAATTTTCGTATAGCCATAGCGACAGTGTATTTGGATGAATTTCACAATCTTATATTAAGGTGTAGAATCGATTTTTGGTACATACACATTAAGCAATCGATATCAAGATGCGGAAAAATATATTTACATATTTATGCTAATTATCCTTTTTGAAGTTATTGGAGTTGTCATAGAGTTGCCCTATAGCAATAGCGACAGTGTATTTGGAACAATTTTACAATCTTAAATTAAGGTGTAGAATCGATTTTTTGGTACATACACATTATGCAATCGATATCAGGTTGCGTAAAAATATGAACTTTACATACTCTTGCTAATTACCCGTTTTGATGTTATTGGAGTTGTCATAGAGTTGTCGTATAGCAATAGCGACAGTGTATTTGGAACAATTTTACAATCTTATATTAAGGTGTAGAATCGATTTTTTAGTACATACACATTAAGCAATCGATATCACGATGCGTAAAAATATGAACTTTACATATTTCTGCTAATTAGCCGTTTTGATGTTATTGGAGTTTTCATAGAGTTGTCGTATAGCAATAGCGACAGTGTATTTGGAACAATTTCATAATCTTATATTAAGGTGTAGAATCGATTTTTTAGTACATGCACATTAAGCAATCGATATCAAGATGCGTAAAAATATGAACTTTACATATTTTCGCTTAATTAGCCGTTTTGATGTTATTGGAGTTGTCATAGAGTTGTCCTATAGCCATAGCGACAATGTATTTGGAACAATTTTGCAATCTTAGATTAAGGTGTAGAATTGATTTTTTGGTACATACACATTAAGCAATCGATATCAGGATGCGTAAAAATATGAACTTTACATATTTCTGTTAATTAGCCGTTTTGATGTTATTGGAGCTTTCATAGAGTTGTCGTATAGCCGTAGCGACAGTGTATTTGGAGCAATTTCGTAATCTTATATTAAGGTGTAGAATCGATTTTTTAGTACATGCACATTAAGCAATCGATATCAAGATGCGTAAAAATATGAACTTTACATATTTCTGTTAATTAGCCGTTTTGATGTTATTGGAGTTTTCATAGAGTTGTCGTATAGCCATAGCGACAAGGTATTTGGATGAATTTCACAATCTTAATTAAGGTGTAGAATCGATTTTTTATTAAGCAATCGATACAACATATTTATGCAATCGATTTTGATCAAGTTGTCATAGAGTTGTCCTAGCATAGCGACAGTGTATTTGGAACAATTTAACAATCTTAAATTAAGGTGTAGAATTGATTTTTTGGTACATACACATTATGCAATCGATATTAGGTTGGGTAAAATATGAACTTTACATATTTATGCTAACTAGCCGTTTTGATGTTATTGGAGTTTCATAGAGTTGTCGTATAGCCATAGCGACAGTGTATTTGGAGCAATTTCATAATCTTATATTAAGGTGTAGAATCGATTTTTTAGTACATGCACATTAAGCAATCGATATCACGATGCGTAAAAATATGAACTTTACATATTTCTGTTAATTAACCGTTTTGATGTTATTGGAGTTGTCATGGAATTGTCGTATAGCCATAGCGAAGTGTATTTGGATGAATTTCGCAATCTTAGATTAAGGTGTAGAATTGATTTTTTGGTACATACAAAATATGCAATAGCAATAGCGACAGTGTATTTGGAACAATTTAACAATCCTAAATTAAGGTGTAGAATTGATTTTTTGGTACATACACATTATGCAATCGATATCAGGTAGCGTAAAAATATGAACTTTACATATTTCTGTTAATTAGCCGTTTTGATGTTATTGGAGCTTTCATAGAGTTGTCGTATAGCCGTAGCGACAGTGTATTTGGAGCAATTTCGTAATCTTATATTAAGGTGTAGAATCGATTTTTTAGTACATGCACATTAAGCAATCGATATCAAGATGCGCAAAAATATGAACTTTACATATTTCTGTTAAGTAGCCGTTTTGATGTTATTGGAGCTTTCATAGAGCTGTCCTATAGCCATAGCGACAAGGTATTTGCAACAATTTTGCAATCTTAGATTAAGGTGTAGAATTGATTTTTTGGTACATACACAATATGCAATCGATATCAGGTAGCGTAAAAATATGAACTTTAAATATTTCTGTAATTACCCGTTTTGATGTTATTGGAGTTGTCATAGAGTTGTCCTATAGCCATAGCGACAGTGTGTTTGGAGCAATTTCACAATCTTTATATTAAGGTGTAGAATCGATTTTTTGGTACATACACATTAAGCAATCGATATCAAGATGCGTAAAAATATGAACTTTACATATTTCTGTTAATTAGCCGTTTTGATGTTATTGGAGTTGTCATAGAGTTGTCCTATAGCCATTGCGACAGTGTATTTGGAGCAATTTCATAATCTTATATTAAGGTGTAGAATCGATTTTTTAGTACATACACATTAAGCAATCGATATCAAGATGCGTAAAAATATGAACTTTACATATTTCTGTTAATTAGCCGTTTTGATGTTATTGGAGTTGTCATAGAGTTGTCGTATAGCCATAGCGACAGTGTATTTGGAGCAATTTCACAATCTTATATTAAGGTGTAGAATCGATTTTTTAGTACATACACATTAAGCAATCGATATCAAGATGCGTAAAAATATGAACTTTACATATTTATGCTAATTAGCCGTTTTGATGTTATTGGAGTTGTCATAGAGTTGTCGTATAGCAATAGCGACAGTGTACTTGGAACAATTTAACAATCCGAAATTAAGGTGTAGAATTGATTTTGTGGTACATACACATTGTGCAATCGATATCAAGTTGCGTAAAAATATGAACTTTACATATTTATGCTAACTAGCCGTTTTGATGTTATTGGAGTTGTCATAGAGTTGTCGTATAGCCATAACGACAGTGTATTTGGAGCAATTTCATAATCTTATATTAAGGTGTAGAATCGATTTTTTAGTACATGCACATTAAGCAATCGATATCAAGATGCGTAAAAATATGAACTTTACATATTTATGCTAACTAGCCGTTTTGATGTTATTGGAGCTTTCATAGAGTTGTCCTATAGCCATAGCGACAGTGTATTTGGAGCAATTTTGCAATCTTAGATTAAGGTGTAGAATCGATTTTTTAGTACGTACACAATATGCAATCGATATCAAGATGCGTAAAAATATGAACTTTACATATTTATGCAAATTAGCCGTTTTGATGTTATTGGAGTTGTCATAGAGTTGTCCTATAGCATTAGCGACAGTGTATTTGGAACAATTTAACAATCTTAAATTAAGGTGTAGAATTGATTTTTTGGTACATACACATTATGCAATCGATATCAGGTTGCGCAAAAATATGAACTTTACATATTTCTGTTAATTAGCCGTTTTGATGTTATTGGAGTTGTCATAGAGTTGTCCTATAGCCATGGCGACAGTGTATTTGGAGCAATTTCATAATCTTATATTAAGGTGTAGAATCGATTTTTTAGTACATGCACATTAAGCAATCGATATCAAGATGCGTAAAAATATGAACTTTACATATTTCTGTTAATTAGCCGTTTTGATGTTATTGGTGTTGTCATAGAGTTGTCGTATAGCCATAGCGACAGTGTATTTGGAGCAATTTCATAATCTTATATTAAGGTGTAGAATCGATTTTTTAGTACATACACATTAAGCATCGATATCAAGATGCGTAAAAATATGATCTTTACATAATTATGCAAATTAGCCGTTTTGATGTTATTGGTGTTGTCATAGAGTTGTCGTATAGCAATAGCGACAGTGTATTTGGAACAATTTAACAATCTTAAATTAAGGTGTAGAATTGATTTTTTGGTACATACACATTATGCAATCGATATCAAGGTGCGTAAAAATATGAACTTTACATATTTCTGTTAATTAGCCGTTTTGATGTTATTGGAGTTGTCATAGAGTTGTCGTATAGCCGTAGCGACAGTGTATTTGGAGCAATTTCGTAATCTTATATTAAGGTGTAGAATCGAGATTTTATACATACACATTAAGCAATCGATATCAAGTTGCGTAAAAATATGAACTTTATATATTTATGCTAACTAGCCGTTTTGATGTTATTGGAGTTGTCATAGAGTTGTCCTATAGCCATAGCGACAGTGTATTTGGAACAATTTAACAATCTTAAATAAGATGTAGAATTGATTTTTTGGTACATACACATTATGCAATCGATATCAGGTTGCGTAAAAATATGAACTTTACATATTTCTGTTAATTAGCCGTTTTGATGTTATTGGAGCTTTCATAGAGTTGTCGTATAGCCGTAGCGACAGTGTATTTGGAGCAATTTCATAATCTTATATTAAGGTGTAGAATCGATTTTTTATTACATGCACATTAAGCAATCGATATCAAGATGCGTAAAAATATGAACTTTACATATTTTTGCTAATTAGCCGTTTTGATGTTATTGGAGTTGTCATAGGGCTGTCCTATAGCCATAGCGACAAGGTATTTGCAACAATTTTGCAATCTTAGATTAAGGTGTAGAATTGATTTTTTGGTACATACACAATATGCAATCGATATCAGGTAGCGTAAAAATATGAACTTTACATATTTCTGTTAATTAGCCGTTTTGATGTTATTGGAGCTTTCATAGAGTTGTCGTATAGCCGTAGCGACAGTGTATTTGGAGCAATTTCGTAATCTTATATTAAGGTGTAGAATCGATTTTTTAGTACATGCACATTAAGCAATCGATATCAAGATGCGTAAAAATATGAACTTTACATATTTCTGTTAATTAGCCGTTTTGATGTTATTGGAGTTGTCATAGAGCTGTCGTATAGCCATAGCGACAGTGCATTTGGAGCAATTTCACAATCTTATATTAAGGTGTAGAATCGATTTTTTACTACATACATATTAAGCAATCGATATCAAGTTGCGTAAAATATGAACTTTACATATTTAGCAACTAGCCGTTTTGATGTTATTGGAGTTGTCATAGAGTTGTCCTAAGCAATAGCGACAGTTATTTGGAACAATTTAACAATCTTAAATTAAGGTGTAGAATTGATTTTTTGGTACATACACATTATGCAATCGATATCAGGTTGCGTAAAAATATGAACTTTACATATTTCTGTTAATTAGCCGTTTTGATGTTCTTGGAGATGTCATAGAGTTGTCGTATAGCCATAGCGACAGTGTATTTGGAGCAATTTCACAATCTTATATTAAGGTGTAGAATCGATTTTTTAGTACATGCACATTAAGCAATCGATATCAAGATGCGTAAGAATATGAACTTTACATATTTATGCTAACTAGCCGTTTTGATGTTATTGGAGCTTTCATAGAGCTGTCCTATAGCCATAGCGACAAGGTATTTGGAACAATTTTGCAATCTTAGATTAAGGTGT
>NW_026093396.1:0-4953 GCF_024586455.1 Bactrocera neohumeralis | reverse complement strand
TGACGATTATTCACAGTCGGGAAAATCTCATTGCGGGTATCTTGGGATCAAAAACCGGAAAGATCTTTTCGGCATTAAAAAAAGGGAAAAAACCGTTTTTCCCAAAATCACTAAATTTTTTTCAAAAAACAACGTCACGCTAACGTGTGGGAAATTTGGAAACTATGTTTTTCCGACTCCCGGCATGTCTAAAACGTATTTTTTTTCTTTCCCCTCACCTTGGATCTTCTCATAAACCAAAAACAGACGATAAAGGGCCGAATATTTTTGGAAAAGGGGGAGCCGAAGCCGAAAAACCCACGTCGGCGGTAAAAAAATCAAAAAATTTAAATTTTTTCTTCAATTTTTTGGGGTAAAAGAAGAAAATGAAACGCATTTAGGTTTTTCCCCAAAATTAAACCAAAAACCCTTTTTTGGGATGGACAAAACGTAGAAAAATATGTATTGGACCAAAGAAGGATTACTTTGGGGGGGTATGAAAAGGTTTTAAAAGAATAAATTAATTATGAACAAAGTCTTACTGTTTTTACTCATCGTGGGTTCACCATCATAATAAAAGGGTATGTCCCATCGAAAAAAAAAGGGCCGCCCCGAAAAAATTTTTCGAAAATATTTTCTTTTAAAGTTTTGGAATATTTTATGTCTCAAAAAAAAAAAAATAGACTTTGTCTTTTAAACCCAAAAAACAAAATTTTTGATAAACATTGAAACATATGAAAGTTTGGGAGATAAAAATTTATTAAGGATGGTTCCCAAGGGTTAAAAATATTAATAATTAAAATTTTTAAAAACAAAAAAAATTGGTAGAATATTGGCATGGAACCAAGGGTTTGGGAAAAACCATTTTATAGTGTTGCCACCTGTCTTAAATTGTTCGTAAACAGTAAACTAAAGGGGAATTTAAAATTTTTATCAAATTTTTTTGGGAAAAAGATGCAACTATTTAAAAAATTTAATTTAGTACTTTTTTTAAAAAAAAATATTTAAAAAAAATTCCCCATTTTTTCCTCCCCTAAAAAATATTAAATTAAATTTAAAAAAAAATTTAACTTTTGGGGCACCGGGGAATCCCATCACAAAAATTTTTTAAAATAACTATGTGTTGGGTTTGTGGTAACTAATTTATAAATTTATCTGAAACAAATTTTTGTTATTCTATCTTTTGAAAATAACCCCCGTGCCAAATTTTTTAAAATACATTTTTAAATGTGAAAGCCCACAAGAACTTTATTCCGATCGTTCAGTTTGGTTTCAGTTTAAGGGGGAAAAGGGTCCGATATCGGGCCCCGACAAATGAGAAATTTTCCGAAGAAAAAATGACTTTTTAAAAAATTTAAAAACGATTTAAAAACTGGGGGATAGTTCGTATATATACCCCAGACAGAGGGGAGGGACAGACAGTCGGGACATGGAAAAATGACTAAGCTCAACACATTGATCATTTATTTTCCCCTTTTAAAAGGTTCCACCCTTCGGGATGTTACAAAGTAAAATCGAAATATCCCCTTTCAAGGATAAAAAAAATATAGACAAAGTCTTGAAAAAATTGGGGGAAACACTTTTTTTATATTATATTAGGATAGTTTTTAATTTGGTTTGATGGACACCCAAAAATTTGGGTTTTTTTAAGTATGATTTAATTTTAAAAAGGGGAAAAGGGTCCTCCGCTTAAGGGTTTTTCCCTATGTTTCCTTTATCAAAATAAAAATTTGTTTCCCCGTCTTTTTTTCCTTTTTGTCCCCCCCCTAAAAAAAAAACATATGGCATACATTTTGCATTGCAAAAACCCCCCAATGCCCTTGGTTTGATGTGATTTAAAACCCACATTTGACCTCATCAATATTCTGTCCCTTAAGTGTAAAATTGGGATCCCTTTGACTTTTTGAATTATTAATTTGCTGAGAGTCAATTTTGCTCTTTAAAACTTTAAAAATGATAAATACATTAAGTGCCAGGGAAATTTAAAAAAAATTTTTGCTTATTATCAATTTAATTAATTGGAATTTTTGACTTTTTAATTTTTAAAAAACTTTTTGGGTTAATCCCTTTTTTAATTCTTTACAACAAAAATTATCAAATGATTTCAAATTTCTTAAAGAAAGCCCCGTTAATTATCCTTTTATAAATTTAAGAAAAAAATTTCACCTTTTTTTCTTTTAAAAAACCAGTCCCTTATCCCACACTTCTTCTTCATTTCTTTTGATTCCCCAAGTTTTCTGTTTGTCAATAAGATTTTTTCAACTCGTGTGTGAAGGGGGCAAGCCCCTTTTTTCCTGTTTGACTCCCGGGCCAAGGGGCCAGTTTTGGCCCGAAAATTACTCCCTTTATTTGCCCCAAAAAAGGTGTTTGGAAATTTTTCCAAAGCCCCCCCAATGTACGCAAAATTTTCCGGAAAACAAACACTTCAAAAGCTTCTGGGGGGTTTGGGGAATGTTACTTGAGGTGATAAAGGGTGGGGGCCCTTTCCCAAATGCATTTACATGTCAGACGCTTGCATTGTTGACTCCCAAAATTTTTTTAAATGGGGGGCTAGATTGGCCCTAATTGTTTTCCCCTTTTTAGTTTTTGTTTGTTTTAAAAAAATTTAAAATTTTTTAAATTTTTTTAAAAAATGTGGGTAATATTAAATAAAAATTTGGAAAATTTGGGTTTTAAAAAGTCCTGTTTTAAATTCTTAATGTATTTTTCGGTAAAAAGTTAAAAGGACTAACTCATTTTTGTAAAAGTTTAACAATGGTGATGGGATTTAGCATTAAGGGGGGCAAAAAAACCCAGACTCCCAAAAACTTTTTTGGGTTTTCATTTATACTTCTCTTTTTTATTTTTCAAAATCATCACCTTTTTTAAGAATTTAAAAACCAAGAATCATTTTTGGGGTTTAAAATAAATATACTAAAAAGGGGAAAAGAGAAAATTTTTTCTTTTAAATTTTCCCCCCAATTTTTTGAAAAGGGTGCATATTACCATTTTGTAAATATTTCATTTTTTTTAAAAAAACATTTTTATACTCCCAAAAAAGAATTAATTTTTTAAAGTCCTAAAAAAAAAAGGGGTCAGATATGGGTTATAAACCCCCAAAAGGGGACCCGGGGTAAAAGAGAGTTGAAATGGATGTTTTGTCGCCCCGTCCGTCCGTCCGTGAAGCTGTAACTTGAGAAAAAATTGAGATACCCTTGATTAAATTTGGGGCCACGTATTTTTGGCTCCAAAAGGAAAGGGGTTAAGTTCAAAAGATGGGAAAAAGGGCCCCCCGCCCCCCAAAAAGGGAAAAAACCCAAAAACTTATAAAGGTCTTTCAAATAAATAAAGATTTAAAGGGGAAAATTTTTTGGGGTTTTAAAAACCCCATTTTGGATAATTTTTTGAAAAAGGGGCGTGGTTGCCCCTCCCAATTTTTTGTTCCCCGGAAAACCCTTATATTATTCCCAAAAACTCCAAATTTTTTCCCTTTCCCGGGCATTTCCTAACAGTTCAAAAAATGGAAAAAATTTTGGATAAAACCAGGGCCCACCCCCCCATAAAAAAGGTTATGTTGAAAATCAAAAAAGTTTTAAATTGGCTAACAAAAAAAACCCCAGAAACACTAATTTTGGAAGGGAGAATAAAGTTAAAATTCCATTTTTTTAAAAAAATTTGGGCGGGCGTCCCCCCCCAAGCCCAAAAAACCACATCTAAACCACCCCCGACCGTTTTTCAAGGGAATTTCCCGGGGGATATAATATTTTTTTCCACCCGGGTGAAGTAAACCAAAAGGGGGAAATCGGTTCAAAAACACCCCCTTCTTCCCAATATAAGTTTTTTTTTGAATTCCACTGATCCCTTTCCCCCTTATAATATAAAAATTGGGAACAATATGATAGGGAATAAAATTTTTACCCCAACATTATTTGAGTTGGAAATTCCCTTGGGGAAAAAAATTTGTCGTGATCGGACTATAACTTTTAAAGGTCCCTGATATCAAACACAAAAAACTCAAGTCCCCAGCCCCAACCCCAACCCCAATTTTTCTTATCAATAAAAAATTCAAAAATACGGAAAATTCTCAGATTTTTTTTAGTAATTCAGAGGGCATCATTTTATACCCAAAAAAAGGAAATTAGCGGTATCTCGATTTCCTTTATCGGAGGTATAAAATTTTCCCTTTGAAAACCCAACTTAGCCCTTTCCTTTAAATTGTTTTTTTTTTGTTTCTTTTAGACAAATTGGGGTTTCCCTTTTCAAAGAGGGAGAACAAGGTTTTCCCCCTTTTAAAGTGTCTTGTTCTATGATTCGGTTTCGGGAAAAAGGGTCACCCAATCTTCGTAAATGTACAGTTTTTTTTTAATGCGTTGAATATTACTATTTTTTTCATTTTTTTTGGAGAAAAGTCCCCCCATATATTATGGTTTAACTTTTTTTAATTAATTTTTATAAACAAAACTTTAGATCCCAGGACTTTTTAAGAATTTGTTTTGAAAATTGCTGAGAATGATTTAAAATTAATTTTCGTTTGAATATTTTGGATATGTTTCCCATTGAGTACAGAGCATTTTTCCCAAATTTAAAAAACTTAATATTTTAATTCGATTTAAGAATTTAAAAAATACAACACATAAAAATAAATAAATATATCTAAGTTTTTTTTACAAAAATGATGCGTATTTATATAAATATTAGGTTTTTAAACCCCGGTTTTCCGAACCCAAAAGAATAATTTGAAATATAAAAAAATTTCCTTTGGGGTGTTTAAAAAGGAAAAACAAAAAATTTTTAAAAGGCGGTAAATTAATGAATTTGATGAAATTTGATTAAGAAATTTTCTGGGGGATCAATTGTTTTATTGAATGTAAAAAAAGAAATGGGGTTTTAAATTTTTTAAATATTTCCCCCAATTTGTTTTTTTATAACAGTTGTTTTGGGTAAAAATAGGATTTCCCCCCTTCAAAAAATATTTTTTTTGGGATTTTGGTGAAT
>NW_026093395.1:0-5952 GCF_024586455.1 Bactrocera neohumeralis | reverse complement strand
TCTGATGGTGATGTGTGAGCAGATGTGTACTCTTCTATTAGAAAATGCATGA
Source organism: Bactrocera neohumeralis (assembly GCF_024586455.1). Classification (NCBI taxonomy): domain Eukaryota; kingdom Metazoa; phylum Arthropoda; class Insecta; order Diptera; family Tephritidae; genus Bactrocera; species Bactrocera neohumeralis. The sequence continues at coordinate 5,900 of NW_026093395.1, read as the reverse complement.
AAATTCTTTTAATATAGGAGAAATGTATGTACTAAGGTTACTTACTTGTTTTTGTTGCTGACAGTTTATGTCGGGATTATTTCTTTTAAATAGCTAGTATAAAGGACTTAATGCCTTTGTTATATTTACTCTCAATCCCGGAGATACATTGTACAAAAAGTGATAAGTGAAACTGAATGGAATGCACAAAGTAAAAATTTATATAATGTTCATTTTTAATGACTCCTCACTGCTACATAAGCTGTCTATTCCTCACATTTTCAAGTTTTATATTAAACGTATTACCTACAAAACACGGATCGGCAGCTAATAAAAAGTATTCTTCCTTTTCTCCAAAGAATTGAAATTAGCATTTCAATTGCATGCAACATTTTGTATTTCACTTAATTGATTCGGTCAATAAACTGGATTTAATTTTTAATAACATTAAAAGCCGGATGCCTGCTACTTCACACAAATGAGGCACGTAATACAGCAAAAAAGTTAATAAGCAAAGTAATTGATGCCACATTTTGTGTCGCCACCAGTAACCATTTGGTCATTGTCCACTTGTTCGGACCGTGCCCACTTTTCAAAAGCCCTAGAACGGTACAAAAGCACTTTAGCTCGTATTTAATACCCGACCGATTGACTAATTTCAAAATAATCCGCTTAAGGCGATAAATTTCCCAATTGCAAGCCAATCTGCCATTCTAATATTAATGCGTTGCTAAGGAAATGACCAGTTAAACGATCGGGTTTGGGCAGAAGCTGCATGTATCTACACATATACGGATATAAAATAACAACAACAACAATAACAATAAAAGTTATAATAGTCAGTAAGTTCGATTTGTTGTGTGTTTTGGTGCCATGCAACGCCTTCTGGTGGCAACACCAGTGAAGCGCTATGAATGACACTTTATATGTTTGCATGGGTATGTACATATATTAGTTATGTATGTATGTGTGTATCGCAGTTGCATATTTGCTTTTCAATTACCGCAATGATTAATCACATATTCCACAGTCCTTTGTTAAAATTAAATACATTTATATGTATTTGTGGCCATGAACGTATGTGTGTCTGTGTTCGTAAAGCGCATCCCTTTTTTCTATAACACAGTTGTTTTCCGGTTTTTTATGACGTTCACTTTTCCCATGTTTTGGGCACTGCCAAGTAAGTATAGTCCGATGCATACACCAGGCAACAAGCACACGTAGCCAAATGCACACTTTGCATACATATATATACTTGTATATACGCGTCAGAATGTCTCCGGTTTACCAGGGGTAAATCAGTGTTCGCTTGCTGCCATTTTTTACGCATTGTATCCATTGTTGTTGTTGCCACTTCCCTCTGATCGATTCAATAAAAAATGAGCAATGCGACACGAAAAGTTCAGCTGCGTATTTTTTCGACGATTTTCAATGTCACATGGGGCTGTTTTTGCGCGGTTCTAGGTATTGGGTGTTGACGTAGGTTTTCTATTTGATTGAACTAAGATAAATTACATTCGAAAAATGGCAGTTTATTTCATTAAGGGCTCACTTGATTGCAAAAGATAATACATTCTCGGCATTTCGTATTTTCAGCCTCCCTTTCGCACTTAGGCATTGTTCCAGTTTTCTTATGCGTTTAATGGCGTTAAAATTGGTTTTCATTGTGAACTAACTGCTTAAGTGGTGCTATATACATATGGGCATACATATACTCCTGTTCCTATCTATGGCGAAGAACTTTGCTCTTAAAAAACTCGTCTCAAAAGAAGCTTTTGAAAATCGACTGTCCCAGATTTTTTTCAACCGGCACAGTGGATTCTATAAGAGCGGCAAATTGAAGTTACCTTCAAAATGACAATAAGTTATCGAATAATTTGGTATATATACATATATAGTACATTGAATCATTTGAAATATGCTAAACAAAATTCAATTAAGTGGAAAAATAATGTTGTTCATCTCACTCGACCTTACATGAAATTAAGCGGTTTATAATTCATCCGTGCTGGTCAAGGGTGCCCCTGCTAAACCTGGAAGGTCTATTTAAAATTCTATTATACTCACTGTTTATACGTTTTAATAAGTACCTAGTTGGGTCATACAAGAACAATTTAAAAAGTTTTGAGACATCTCTGTATTGCTAATATATTTGATGAGATGCTTCTAGGAAGCTAGAAGATTGGTCGATTTTGTTGATCGACAACCCCCACAATTTTTTCGCCTTTAAAAGTATGCTTTACCCTTTTCTGAAATTGGCGGTATCCGACTCCCTAGATTGACCTTTAACGTAGCAATACCAGTGTTTTCCGTTTCTTCTTCTTCTTTACTGGCGTAGACACCACTTACGCGGTTATAGCCGAGTAACAACAGCGCGTCAGTCGTTCTTTTCGCAATGTGACGCCAATTGGAGGCTAAAAGCGAGCCAAGGTCTCTCGCTCTTCCTTTGCTTCCCCCGCTTGTATGCGTCGTATACTTTTAGAGCTGGAGTGTTTTCGTCCATTCGGACAACTTGACCTCTTTTAATGCGCTGAACTATGTCAAAGTCGTCGAATATTTCATTCATCTCACGGTTTCATTGAATGCGGTATTCGCCGTGGCCAAAGCGCAAATTAATATAAATTTTCGCCTCAACCTTTCTCTCGAAAACTCGTAATTTCAACTTATCAGATGTTGTCATCGTCCATGTTTCTGCACCATACGGCAGGACGGGAACAATGAGTGACTTATAAGAGTTTTGTTCGCCGAGAGAGGACTTTACTTCTCAATTTCAATTTACTCAATTCTTCTTCTACTCAGTCAGTTGACTGGATTTCGAGGCTGACATTGTTGTTGCTAGTAATACTGGTTCCAAGATAGATGACATTATCTAAGACTTCGAAGTTATGACTGTCTTCATTGTCGTGGAAGCCTAGCGAGTGCGACGACTGTTTGATGGCAGGAGATATTTGGTCTTGCCCTCGTTCACTACCAGATTCATTTGCTTCGCTTTCCTTTTCATTACGGAGAAAACAGAACTAACGGCGCGGTTTTTGAGGTCAATGAAATCAATATCATCGGTGTACGTCAGCAGCTGTACTCTCTTATAGAAGATTGTACCTTCTCTATTAAGTTCTGCAGCTTGAACTATTTTCTCCAAGAGTAGATTGAAGAAGTCCCACCAAAGGGAATCGCCTTGTTTGAAATCTCATTTGGTATCGAATGGCTCGGAGAAGTCCTTCCCGGTCTTGACAAAGTTTTCGGTATCGCTCAACCTTAGTTTACACTGTCGTATTACTTTTAGACATCGCGGCATAAAGGCAGATCATTTTCGTACTGTCAAAAGCAGCTTTTACATCGACGAAGAGGTGGTATGTGTCGATTCTCTTTTCACGGGTCATTTCCAAGTCATGGATTAGGGAATCACTTCTTCAGCCACAAGGAGATGTCGAACCCGAATTCCTCCATAATTTAATATGCATCGGTTACTAGATCACCTCTGGCGGTTCTGCAAGGATATGCTTGAAACCTTCTGTTAGTCGAATAGTAGAACTTTCGAGCACTACATTGTCGGCCAGCTTATCAAGCTCTTCGTACTCACGCATTTCGGCCTCTCCCTTTGTTTGTCTGCAAATGCGTCTCGATTCTTTCTTCAACTCTCGATATCTTTCCTATCCCGCACGTGTTGTAGTCGATTGTAACGTTGCGAGGTAGGCAGTCTGCTTTCTCTCTACTCGCTTTTTAGCATTTTCGATAAAAAGATGGTTTCGGTTGCAGCTGTATGTAAGGAGCTTGAAGTGCCGTGCCACAGTTCCCTTGTACTGAGTTGTTGACAAGTGCTCTCAGACAGCAGGAGTGCAAGTCGGGTAGAAGACCGTTCTGTGGTCTGTTGTGATTTCAGCTTTTCGACGCGAACCTTCCTTGTGTTTGTTGACGTGTGTTTTGCTGCACAGAGACGGGTGCTTATCTTGGCTGCAACAAGATAGTAATCGGAGTCAACGTTAGCACCTTGGAGCGTGCGCACGTCTAAAACACTGGAGACGTGTCTTCCATCTATCACAACATGATCTATCTGGTTGGTGGCTTTTTGCTCCGAAGACAGCCAGGTAACTTGATGAATTTAGTTGTGCTGGAATCTAGTACTATAGATAATCATATTTCGGACCCTCTACCCATTTGGGGATGTTTCCTCATAGAGGCTGAATTTACCGGCTGTTATGCCAAAGATGCCTTCTTTGCCCACCCTGGCGTTAAAGCCACTAAGTACGATGATGCGCTCCAAACGCCCATAGAATGCATCTTTGGTGAATTCAATTTAGCTTTTGAAAATCGTGGAAAATGTATTTTTTTAATGAGAAGTAATAGATCTGCCCTCTCCTCTCATAAAGAAAAGTTCAGAAATTGAGCCTAATGGAGGAGAGTATAACGAACCCTTCAACGTCTGTCAAGAAGTATCTTTTTTAACAGTTAACAGTAAAATAAAAAATTACGAACTTAAATTTATAATAGCATAATCATATTTTCTGGATTTGCAGAGAGCGAAGGCTAGATAGCTTACAATATTTTCAAGGAAAAGAAAAGCGGGCCCACTGTCTTAAAGTTAGTACTCCAGCTGTTATTTTCAAAGTGCTTGAGGGAAAAAGAAACGTCAAAAATAGTTTAGTCGAAATGCAAATATTTTTTCTTCTATAAATTCGTAATTTAACTATTTTTTTCTCAGTAGAAGAAGCTGAATGAGCTTCTATTTATTTAACCTTCATGAAGAACGGCTATGAAATTTTGCAGACTTTTGAATTTTAACAGCACTTCAGAGTGAATTTCATACATACAAACACATATAATTTGGACTCTCTTCTAATGCTAATATAAACATAACTGCATTGTATACATACATATATGGACTTTCATAATCGGAAACCATAAATTATGCAGACAAATAGAAATATTGCAGAAAGTTCAGGGCCAGCGTGCTAAGCATCCCTGCTCTTGTAGAAAAGAAAGTCTTTCATAGCTACAAGGTTGCACCCCTTGTTGCCACACGGTACTGCATCAGCACTTTTGACTGCTGGTGATGGCTGATGGCTGACTTTGTTGCATGTATTTAAAGGGAAATATGCATGCAAATGCATTTATAATTGCCATAACTGCTACGCAAACATACTTACATACTTACACATGTTCGTGTGTGTGTGCCTGCAACTATTGTAGCGATTTTGCATGAATTTTGTTGCGGTGTAAATTAGACATTCATTTATAATATTTCTAGCATGAGTGTGAAGGACTCGCTTTTTAACTGCATCTGCATTGAAAGCATGTGGCGCGTGCTGCAAGTAGTTAGTGCGCGCTACAGCATTGTAAGTGGCATATTGAAGTGGAAATTAACACATTTGCGAGGCGGCAAATAAACACACAATCAAAGGGATGCATAAAACAACAACAACAGATAGATGTGAGAAATGCCAAAGAATGCCAACTCACACACACTTAAGCGTATACAATACATATACAAACGTATGCATGCCACAGATGTAAGTTTGTAGGCTAAGGGTGGAGGTTGTACGGCTTGAAGCACTGAAGGGTGCAAGCGTGAATGCATTTTAGCTGTCGACAAATGCTTGTTGCAGATTTACAGCACGGAGTGACAGAAGTGACGGCAATGGTGGCGTTGTATGCATCAAGAACGTAATCAACAAAGAGGAAAGTGTAGCGGATATAAGGTTTGGCTACTGGCTACAGTTTAGGGTTGGCAATTGGGTTGATATATATTCATATATACACACACATACATGCATAAGCTATCAAAATTGTTGCAGATTGCTGCATTACATGCAATTGTTACCACACGTGGCAGCTGCAACCGGGCTGGTATTGCTTGCATTTGTTTTGGGTGCAGTCTAACTTTCACAATCATTGGTGCCTCCGTACTCAGCGGAATCAATATT
>NW_026093394.1:0-13841 GCF_024586455.1 Bactrocera neohumeralis | reverse complement strand
CAAAAAAAAAAAATTTTTAAATAAATTTAAAAAAAAATTTCCCTGTTTTATCCCATACGCAAAGACAAAGTAAATTTATTTGGTTTATCCCCTAAAAGACATCATTCAATGTTAATTTAAAAAAATTTACCCAATACCACCAAAAAAAGGCAAAGTAAAAAGCTTAATTAGTTTAAAAAAAAAACAAAAAACGCGAAGCCCCATGCTGGAAAAGGGTTAAAAACCAAAGCTGAAGGATAATCGCAGTTATATTACCCAAGTTTTCCACGAAAACCAGGAGAACTTTTTAAAACTCAGAGCCCCAAGCCCAAAATAAAGCTTTTAAGGTTTTTAGGAAAAAATTACAGTTCCAAAAAAAACCCTTTTTTTAAATCACGGAATGGGGGGAAAGTTGTTAAATCAAAAAAATCTGCCCCATTTTTTTTTTCGCCCAAAAGGGGATAAAATTCCCAGAAGCATTGTCTTACCGAATTAACCAATAGGCACAATATCATATAAAAGGATTGGGACCAAAAACTGAACACCCCCTTTTTTAAAGACTTTCTATTGGGGAAGGGATCCTCCCAAAGAAAATATTGGAAAAAAATCCAAAATACACTTCGGGAAAAAAACCTTTGAGGGGTCCTGTGACACGGAACCACCCAAAACATTGAAACCCCGTTGGGGAATTGAAACGAGTCCCTAGCAAATTTAAAAAAAATTTTGGGATTAGAAAACCCCCCATATCATAAACCCCGAAGATTGATTTTGGGGATTTTTAAAAGCACAATACTAGATCGAAAAGGCGGACTGAAAGACTACCACTTACAACAATTTCCTAACACATTTTGCCTTAGGTCACTTCGCACCTCGAAACAGCAGTTTCAAGTATGGGAAAAAAACCACTTAAAAAGGTGAATAAATCAGAATATCTGGGTTTAGGACCCCATAAGGGGTTACCCCAGGAGAAAATCGTCAACGGCAAACGTATACTACTCTTTCCTGCCACATCACGGGAAATGAAGCCAGAAAAAAAAAAAACAAAAATGGTTTTTTAATGCCCCGAAAACATTTTGGGGAATTCAAAATATCCATTTTGGGGCCCACACTTCAACCGATTTAAAGCTTCTGATATTAAAGGGATATTCAAATGTATTCAAGGGGACGTTGAAAAAAAGAATCCAAAATCGCAAAAAATAACCAAGATTTTCAACGTATTTTGTTCCCAAGATTCCCACCATCTTCACCCCATTTAAAAAAAAACAGCTACCTTTGGGGCAATGTGCCCCATTTAGCCATTCGAACACCCCAAATTGGGAGACACAAAAGTAGAATTTCATCTGGCAAATGAAGTGTTTAAAAATCCTATGAGACGAATTCTGCCCAAAATAACTTTCCACAAGCATACGACCTATCCAGGAAAAAAAAAACCCCAAATCCGCAGGGTTTATTAAAAAAAATTGGCAAAACCCCAAATATATTCAAAAATATTTCAACTGAAAATTTGTTGGACACTAATTTCTTTATATTCAAAAGGAGGCAAAACTTTTCGACCCCGCAGGATGGCTTTCGCCAATTATGATCCAAGCGAAAGTCTTGATACAAGAATTATGCATAATGGAACCACTCGGGATGAACAAGTGAAACCTCAAGCGAAAAAATGGTCCCAGTTCGGTAAGCAATCTGAATGATATTTTCAGATACAAATTTCGCGATGGGTAAATTACTTCCCTGATCACAAAGTCGAATTACATGGCTTCTGTGACGCTCTCCAAAGGCATACTACGCTGCTATCTATGGGCGCACGGGAAGCGACACTACTTCAGACCCTCGCCACTTATTAGTCGCAAAAGCAGGTGGAACCTTTAAAAACAATAAGTCTCCCACGACTTTAGTTATGGCGCAATTACTACTTTCCCAAATTATAGCCATGGTGCAAATGAATAAACATGACAAAATGCAAACCAAGTATAGTCCGACTCTCTAATTGTACTAGCCTGGTTGGAAAACCACCACATGTGCGAAAGACGTATATTTCTCACCGAACGTCTCAAATACTTGATTCAGCGTGGGATCAGCCACTTGGCGTCACTTGTAAGAAAGGACACCTCTTGCTGATCTAGGGTATTAAGAGGGTGCAAGCTACTGCACTTTCGTTACCACCACTTTCTGGTGGAATGGTCCCCGATGGTTAACAGAATCTCCTGATGATGGCTACAATCGCCTTTGCTCAATATAATTGCCCCGGAAAAGTCGAGAAAGATCGACTCCTTTCACATAACATTATTGATACTGACATCCTTGAACGATTTTCATCGTTTCCAAGAGTTTCAGAGAAGCGTTGACATGTTCAAATTTATCGAGCAACCTAAAGGCAAAGTCAAAGGGTCACACAATTTTCCATGCAATACAGTGACGCACCTAGAGTTACAAAAGGCAAAAGTCGCACTAATCGTATATACACAACCTGCGTATATCACTACTAAGAGAATCGAAGCCGATTGATAAAAGAGCTCACTCTTGGTTCTAAACCCGTTTCTGGAACACGGGAACAGATTCTGCTTCGTGCCAATGGTCGGCTTGCCACCTCGAGCCTAACATACAACGAACGCCACCCCATAGTAATTCCAGAGAGGTCACCATTTGCCATATTATTCCTCAATTACATCCACATCATAATGCTATACGCCGAACATCGCCTCATGCAACATATGGTACGCCAGGAGTATTATTCCCCATCTTAAGCCGCAAATCAAGAAGTGCATCTTCACGTGCAAGATTTGCACTATGCACAAAACAGAAGATGGGAACGCAGATTGCAGCAGCACTTCCGCTTGAACGCTGCAATTTTTGCTCTGCCTTTCACCACAACAGGTGTTGATTTTGCTGGGCCTTTCCAGGTAAAAACGTCCATGTAAAGGCCTCCCACTCTCATGAAAGGCTATGTGGCTGTCTTTGTATGTTTCACGACAACCATCGTTCGAATTAACCCCCCGTATCAAATAACCAAGAATATTAACAAAAAATTGTCGATCAACACGACAACACGTTCCTGTCCAAAATCGTGGCACGATCAATGGCAAAATTATCTGAAAGCAATTTATAATCAAAAATCCTCTCTATACCGATTAAAACAAGTGTCACCAGTCGCAACCACGCCAATCGCTCGGGCGGCTATCAATTGCCAATTTACCGGGCCTAAGCGCTCCACATATGGTCGGTTTATGGAATCAGCTGTAAAAACTTCAAATCCCATTTCCACGGTGCAGCGGAAATTACAAATGGTGGCACCCGACCACCACCAAACACATTAAATTCGAACTGAAGACCCTCAATTCACGGCCACTCACAGTACTCTGAAGCCCACATCGTCGCACCTTTGTGACATATTTTAGGGTAAGCGACCCTTGCAACGACAGCAAGTTGTTCAGGCACACGGGCATTGCCACAACTGCCTGTCGCACACTCATACGACTCCAGAGATCACACGCATCAAACGCTGCTCCATCGCAGCTCGTCACGCGAAGCGAATCGGCCACCCATCCATAGCTGGCGCGTATCCCGACATCAACCCGCAGTCCGTGTCGTACACCAGCGGAGCGGAACTTCGTTGCGGCGTCGACAGACTGGACCGTCACCTCGTCGATCCACGAGTCTGAGCAGCGTTGTGGCAACAGCTGCAGCGCCTTCTATGCTAAACAGTCGTTGTGGGTGGCCGGAATGGCTAAATGAGCCTCTGCCAACGTGCGCTGCTTACCTGCGCCACAGACGCCTGCGTTTGTCCTGCAACATTTGCCGTTTATGACAGTCGTCCGCACTCCCTCCGCATCTGCAGCGCAAGCGAGTGTATATTTGAAATAAGCACCTCATTAAATTGAAAAAGTGTGTCACAATTCGATTGCTCCGATGCAAACGCTCGCCTGCAACCAACCATTGCCAGCATTTTGCGTTTCCGGCCAAAAGTGGACAGGTGCTAACACGTTAGTATTGGTACCGCTGACAATGTTGCAAGTGTTGCTGCTCCTGCTTTTTTGACACCCAAGGATGCGTGTGACTGTAAATTGTACTCCAATTAAAGCAAATAAAGGAAGTGTGGTGACTGCTGAGTGGCAAAGGCTGGGTAAGAGCTGAGAGGTTGGTGGTGAACAGCAGTGCTTAGTTGCTGGTTTGCTGCAATGAGCAAAAATATTATGGCTCCATTGACCTGAAATGGGAATACTGGGAAGCCTTTATCAGAGTTTTGAGAACCGAAATTGCAAGAGCTTCCTAAGTATTGTCGAGTCCCACGCCCCGACGAAGAGAAGGGGCGATGTGACTAAAGACTCGGATAAGCGAAGAGCTTGACAACGCTCGCCGACAGGGTCACTGCTCGAAAATTCTGCGAAAGGACTTACAACTAACGGAAGATCTCAAGACCGGAGCATACTTTCTCAGAGGAGATATAGTGACGGATGCCCCGAGCATACTAAAATTATGTAGTGAACACTTTTCCAGCACGCTGAATGACAGTGAAAGCATAAGACCATCAGATGACGAATCCGCTTTTCCCAATTGATGACGATAGAGCAGACGTTCCATTGCCCTACCATGAAGAAGTCCGAATAGCATTTCCCGTCTGTAGAACAACAGAGCGGCGTGGGTCGATGGATTGCCGGTCGAGCTATTCAAACACGGCGGCCAAGAACTGATAAGGAATATGTATCAGCATCTTTGTAGAAAGGTGGCCCGGCGATTGGAATTTAAGTGTTCTCTGTTCCATCCATAAATGGGTGGCCCGACAATCTGTGCCAATAACTCTAAGATAGGCCTCCTCAATTTGGCATATAAAGTTCTATCGAGCCCATCGTCATCAAACTGATTGTACCTTATCAGAGAGCCTTTAAACATGAAAAATCATCAATTGATCAGATATTCAACATGCGCCAAATCTTCGTAAATACCCGTGAAAAGTGGAATGACTCAGAACACCTGGATTTCAAAACCGATTTTGACAGCACGAAAAGGGGTTGCCTTTATGGCGCGATGTCTGAATTTGGTACCCCCGCAAAACAAATACGGCTGTGTAAACTGCATAGAGCAATACGAAAAGCTCCCGTCATGATCGGGAAGAACATTCGAGCCGTCTTTATATCAAACGAGGTTTCGTGAGGCGTCGCATCCATTTTCGCTGGAGAAAAATTATTCGAGCTGCAGGAGCGTCATAAGAGTGTACAGCTGTGGCGTATGCCGACGATATTGATATAATTGGCCTTAACGTCAACTATCTTCTCAAAAGGCAACCAGCTGGTGGATATCACCTGCCAGCATCAACCAACAATGTCAGCCTCGAAATCCCACGCAGAATATCTCTTGTTTTCTGCAAAACAAAAACGGCCTTGTTTTTTTTAATTAGAAGTGACAAGGCTCTTAACTCGGCATTTTGTACTACGTGTGCTGATAATAATTTTTATACAAAGGAAAAAAAAACGAAGTTTCTGGACCCTTAAACAAAATTCCTCTTAAGCTGTTGACAATAATTTTTCTCGTAACCGAGTGATAATATAGAAGAAATTCTTTTAATATTGAGATCTCAGTTCATGTCAGCACATATTCACTGAAATTGATTCGAAATTAGTTGAATGGTAACTGCAGCTTGTAGTCTTCTTTTGATTGGGCTTTGACCATGTTCAACTTTAGGTTTTGAAATTTGCTGCAAATGATTTGTCAACGGATATTAAACTGGTGTAGGGATATACTCGAAATTCTGTCTTAAGTAATGTAAAGTTTTTTAATGTTTTTTTTTTCCAAACTAAATGCAATCTTTATTTAAGAGTTTCTGAAGGACACACCTTGTGAATTCTTCTATTAGGGTAACCATTCTACCATTCAACCTAAAAAGGAGTATTCACGTTGCTTGCCACTTGCTCTTTTTGATTCCCAAATATCGCCCTCTAAAGTGAGTTTTCTGAATGAAAGAGATAGTTTAAAGCTGGTCATTAAAACTTATATTTATTGCAATTGTTATTGATGTTTTGTAGTATTATGTTAAACTTGTTCTTTTTACTTGATCTAAGAATGTAAAGTACTTGGACGTGGAAGTTATAAAATCAAGGTATAAAAACTAATCGTTGAATTCATTGAATGACAAGAAAGCTTCATCCCAAAATTATATATCTGTCTGCTGAATTAACAGCAAATAATTACCCTGCCAACCACGGGCGGTTAAAAACCAGTTTCTAGGTAGTAAAAGTCAAAAATGTTTTGATTGCTAAACGACGTGAATTCTCCATTTTAAAATTAAAATCGCAACATCCCTGTTGCGCTATTCAGTTTCATATAAAAAAGGCTATCATCTGAGGATAAGGGTTGCATTTTCTCTTTCCCAATTTAAAATATTTTAAAATTATAATACTGGTGTTTTAAATTAAAATTTTTTTATTTTTCTCGCAAAAACAGTTTTTTACAAAATACAAATATGTACATATAAATAAAAATTTAATATCTGAAAATAGAATTATATAAAATTATAAGAATCATAATAATCTGAAAAAACAACAAAATATAAAATAGCCCAATAAAATTGACTCTGATTATTTATGATCTAATAATATTATTTGATTGTTCAACATATTATATTAGTTGTGATGCCAGAAATTAAACACTTGTTAAAAATACATACTTACGTACATACAAATGTAATTATTTTTGTATTATATTGACTGGCAATCCAATTTCTGAACACACACTTATTTTCATATATACCAAAATTTATATTTGTTGCTTCTGATCATATATCCAAAATTGAGATCACATTCTGATTTCAATGCTATAAAAACGAATGAAGTAATTATTTGCGAATTATTAAAAAATTTCAAAAATCATTCAAACCTTCTTGTTGTACATCGAGCCTCCCTTTTACGATGGTACGATCACGAATGAGATGCGTCTTTCAATCGTTTTTTTATTACCTTTTGGGATTTTCTTTTGACAGAAACTGAAATAATGTTTTCTCCTTCGCACTCATTCAAAATAAATCAAGAAATGAAAAACTTTTTTTCATCGCATTTAGGTAAACAAAAAATAACCCGAAATGTGCGTTGGAGTTAGTGAATAGAAAAAATGTGTGTAGTTGCATTAAATATTTATGACACCTGGTTAGCCACTGGCTGGCAGGGTATAGAATAAATATATTTATATATTTGCATATAAGTCGGCCACACTGCGAACGCGGATTTAAACATTAAAGCCACCTAATGGGGTGTCACAAAATGTTGCCAAGTTGTTGCATGCCACCACTTTAACCGCTGCAACAGTGCCAAATTGCTACAACGGTACTTTTAACAGCACATTTAAGTTTGCACGGGTGTGTGCTAATATGACGAATGTTAGTTGCAGTTGCCAAACTTTTGCCACACACCGCAACAAACTCACACCAATGAGTCTGCGTATATGTGTGGTGCAAGTTTTTCGTTTTAACAGAGCAACGAGGATTGAAGTTTGCTGCAGTTGTTGCATTTTTAGGGCCACACTTTCACATAAAGGCTCACATACATAATTGTTAATGCTCACGGTCAGCTAAGTGTCTGCATTCATTCACATGGTGCTCTCGAATCAAGACCTGCTTGCATGTGTGTGTGTCTGGTGTCTGCCTCGCTTATTTATTTTTTAGCGTAATATTCGTCCACTTGCCACAGTAGCCCAATTATCAACACTTTGTGGCTAAGGGCATTGATCTATGGCCTTCACCACGTCCAACCGAGTGTCAAGCTGCTTTGACAAACTTGTGGTCGTCGTTGTTGGCGCGCTTGCCTGTGTGTGTTTGGTGTCTAATGTCCTTTTCGGACAGTCATATTAATACTAAGCCCTGAATGTGGCAAAACAAACAATCGCCAAGATGAGATTGTGGGATGAGTGGCGTAGTAAGATGTGCGTTGGTTCAGTTTAATGCTAATAATTCTGATCTTTCTAGGTTAACTGCTTAACAGTTTTTAAAAATTAGTTATTTTAATTCTTGTATACTCTTAATACAATTATTTAGAAAAGAACAAGGAAGGCACTTGATGTTTCTATCCATATATTTATAATCAATATTGGTTTAAAATATATTTATCGAAATGAAACAATAAATTGGTAAATATAAATTCGGCTGTGTCTGTGCTTAATGTTTATCGATGGTATCGTGAATTCAATCGATGTCGTAGATTAGTCCAAGATCAATTCGGTTAGGGTTGTCAAATCAGTAGTCGTTCGGAAACAATTGATGTTAATCGAAACTATTACAAGAATTTCATGTGGCCTGTTGTGGCAGATTAAGACCGAATACTTTTCACCGATTACTCTTCATCACGACAATGCGATCTCTTTCCACATATCGACGGAAACAACTGCATTTTGAAACATCGATTTGATGAGTCATCATTCGTATAGTCTTGCTCTGGCAACGAATAAGTTCTTTTTATTCTCGTATAAAAGACAACTCTCGTAAATACTATATTATACCAGCTGCTCCAATTTATTGACAAAAAACACTTATTCTGGTATTATAATACAAATCGTTATTAACACCTTCAAAATAAGCTGCTTTTGAACCAATGCTAGTATGACATTTAATTAAATTTTCCATAAACTTGTTCTAAGCCTCGGCTGGGTTGGCCTTCAGTGATTTCAACCAATTACTTCTAATGGATTTAATGGCGCGTTCCCCGAAGCAGATACAAATTACAGTTAGCCAAATTTGGTGAATGAGGTAGCGCTGACTTTTGCTTCATGTTTGTCCAAAAGATCAGTCACAATGTGCTAACATATGACGTCACATTATTGTTGGGGATCATCAACCTCAAGTCCGATAATATTCGACGTGTTGCTTCACGTAGACATCTCACAACGCTCAAATAATATACCTCTTGGACCTTTTAATCCTTTAGAATGAAGCGCATGATAAACATGCCACGGCAATCAAAGAAAACGATGAGCAGCACCTTGATTTTTGACCAAATTTCATGTGGTTTTCTCGATTTCGGCTAATTTTTGTGACGCCATTCGCTTCATTGTTGGACAGTTCCAACATTATGTTCATAAACCCTTGTTTCGTCACTAGTAAAGATGCTTTGGATGAATGTAAAGCTCTAGTTACGTGGTCAATTGTCTCATTCGAGATCTCCATTAGACTTTATTTTTGCAAACGATTTTCGAGACTAGTATTCACACGCTCCATTCCCAAAGCATGAAACAAAGTGTCTTTATACAGGGTGGGCCAAAAGAAACCAAGGGGTGTAAAAGTTTAATAACTTTTTCGTTTATTAATTTTTTTTTTAATTTTTCTTTCAGATTATATACACAACACTTGGAGAATTTATAATGGAGAGGTACACAACTGAACAGAGAACGAGAACAATAGAATTTTATTATTTAAACCAGAGATCAATTATTTTAACGCAAAGAGCATATCGTCGACATTTTAACGTCAGAATTTCGCCCTCTGAAGTAATGGTTCGTTGCTTAGTTGATCGTCATCACCAACATGGCAGCGTAACAGATTTGCTTCGAACCGGTAGACCACGTTGAAGTCGCACTGCGGAAAATATTGAACGAGTACAGCAAAGTGTTAACGAAGCACCAGAAACATCTGCCAGAAGGCGTTCTGCTCAGCTAGGAATGTCTCGTACGTCACTACGGCGCATTTTAAAAAAAGATTTACAGTTATACCGATATAAGGTGCAAATGGTGCAAGAATTAAAACCCGCAGATCATCGACAACGTCTAAATTTTGCAGTTAAATTTCAAGAGTTGGTCAGGAATGAAATCAACTTTATTAAAAATTTGATTATGAGTGATGAAGCTCATTTTCATTTGAATGGCTTTGTTAATAAGCAGAACTGTAGGTTCTGGGGTTCTCAAAATCCAAGAGCCATTCATCAACGCCAATTACACCCCATCAGGTGTACAATATGGTGTGGGATCACATCTGAAAATGTCATTGGGCCTTACTTCTTCGAGAATGAAGATGGAAGTGTTGTAACCGTAAATGGAGAGCGGTATCGGTTTATAATAGAAAATTTTTTACGTCCTGCTCTTGAAAACAGACCTGGTATGTGGTTTCAGCAGGACGGAGCCACTGCCCATACTGCCCGAGACACAATGGCACTTTTATGTCAAATTTTTGAAGGGCGAATAATTTTCAGAAATTCGGAAATTATTTGGCCAGCGCGATCGCCAGATTTGACAGCACCCGACTATTTTCTTTGGGGTTATTTGAAGGAGCGAGTGTATGTAAACAAGCCAGAGACAATCCTTGAACTCAAGGCAAACATTGGTGCAGAAATTCGTAGCGGCCACAAGTTTTGAAAGATGTTATGGAAAATATTCTAAAAAGAGCCCATCAGTGCGAAGCTGAAAACGGCGGTCATTTAAGAGACATCATTTTTCATACTTAGTGTAAAAAAATTTCCCTTTTGTATATTATATAATCTGAAAGAAAAAATAAAAAAAAATTAATAAACGAAAAAGTTATTAAACTTTTACACCCCTTGGTTTCTTTTGGCCCACCCTGTATGATCCATAAGAGTACTTGATATCCTCTGCTTTCTCTCTGATGCCATTTCGACAAACTTTAAATACAGTTTCTTAAACCCACTTATTCGATGTTTTCGTCATTAACAAAAAGAATAGACAACTCGTGTGAGGCAAGTTTTCGATTACTTCACGACTGCGAAAAAAAATTACATTTATATTGTATATATTAAGTAGTACTATTCGTATTTTGTCAATGGATGTCGTTGCAGTCGTATATCTTCAGTGCTACTAATCACATTGTGTCATACCGTATGACAATGGTTCACTCGCTTCCGTTCCTGAAATTTCGAAATTCCGATTTACATCGATGAAAGTTTTACACTGATTGTCTCTAAAAGGGCAAAGAGTGGTCGACCAAAATGGTACATATTTGTTTATTTATTTATTAGTATTATTTTGTAATATTATTATTCGGTAATATTTTGTGACGCTCTGTTGTCTGCATGTGCGGTGTCGGTGTATTCAAATAGAAGCTTTGATATGAAGAAGACGTCTGCGTCTGCTGCTTTATTAAATCCTAAAGTATGATAAGTCATTATATTAATTGAGCGCCCAAAGGTCTCGTTAAGCCATCAGCTAATTTCACACTTAAGCCATCGCTTCTTTATTAAGGGCAGCTTTGATAAGTGTACTCGGTGCACACCAGATATTAGGTTTATTTAGAGGGCAACAGCTCCATTTTATAGCTGCCGCTAGAGAGTAGCGCCGATAAAAGTCTTCAAAATAAATGGCGACATCTTCAACCAATATTACAACAAAACAAGCGCCATCTGCTGATAACTGCGTGAATGAGAAAGACCCTTGTTTGATAGAGGTCCTTCCTGGATCAAGTTTTTGGTTACAAACACGACAAATAAACAAACAA
This sequence comes from Bactrocera neohumeralis, assembly GCF_024586455.1. NCBI lineage: Eukaryota > Metazoa > Arthropoda > Insecta > Diptera > Tephritidae > Bactrocera > Bactrocera neohumeralis. Next base: position 2,446 of record NW_026093394.1, on the reverse strand, counting down.
CACATAATATTGGGTCTTTTCCAAATCGAATATCTGGTCGGTTGTTGACAGGTCGTGCAGCGGCGTTTCGCTTAGAACTCAAGGAGCTATACCAGTGTGACAGATTGTGGGCCAAAAAATTTGTTTTTTCCGCCATATTTTACAATATCTCATATTTCCATAATATATCCGTCGGCCCCTGAAATCACAACAAACACGATCAACACATAATATTGGCATATCGAATATTTTTCTTAAGGAGCTGTCACTTTCAAAAAAATTTTTATTTGCGTTCTGTAAAAGTGAAACTTGAAATTTTTTTGATGGCAGCGCTTTTTCGCGTTTTTCTCGAAAACGACATATCTTTAGTTTTAAATTAAACTTTTAACATTTTTTTGTTTTTATTGGTTGAAAATTGTCAATATTAAAAACCGACCATCATTCGGCCGGTTAATCATTGAAAGTATTTTTCAGTGATCGGGGGATAGGAAAGTATTTAGTTTAATAAACTTTTAATAAACTTTTAACATTTTTTTGCTTCAGCTAATCAGCTTTATAACCATATACCAGTTATTTTTTTAACATTATATTTAGCTGAAAATATTCCTTATTACGTTCATGCAAGTTCGAAATATTCAATCGCATACTTTCTTTTAAAAAATTCACGAAAATCGGTCTAATTTTCATGCGTCATGGTATGGCCTCTTAAAATGCGCCGCCTGAGCAACAAATCGGCAATAGCATTATTGACGCTGCGCGGTGATATGCTGATTGGCAAAACTGCTGTGACCACCAGCACGCCTGCCTTTACTGCGTTTATGGTTAACGGCGTTCGGCGCACAGCAGGCTCATCGTTACGCCAAAGTATTATAGCTGTGGCTATGATTGTAGCCATCGTTATATGACTGCAGGTGATTTCTTTGTTTTCACAACCGATAATGTGCTGAGTGTTTAACTTTACTAAGCTTTGTTGTAGTGGTTGTTGTTATTATTGTTGTTGCTTTTATGTACTGCTGCCAGCTAAATACTATGATGGTTGTCCTTTGTTATTGTTTATCGCCGCAGTCCATGCTTGTGGGCATTATGGAGCCTATTATCCGGCAACTGCTGTGAAAATACTACAAACAGTGATTGCCAATAGTACGCATACATATTTGCGCTAGTGTGTTTGTATGTGTGATCTACGACGCGAATCTGGTAACCGCAAACAGGTGGTCACATCGGTACAGAAGTGACAAAATTATTAAATTATTACGGTAAAAATCTTAATAGAAGTATAATATGAAATTTAATATTTTTTTACTTAATTTAATATTCGTAATTTTTTTTGGAAGGAATGGCAACGCTAGCTGGTATGAAGTAAGTCCTTTGACTTTAACTTCAGAAATGCAGGCTTATCGACGTATAGCCATTTAAGCAGCTGAAGTCGAAAGACTTTACTGCAAAACCGGGTGCGAAAAACAGCTAACTGATGGATTCCACTGCCTTTTTGTTCCAATTGTATATTGAGTGAAGTCCTCGTCCTTTTCTTGTACAGACGCCAACAAGTGAAGAAGTCTTTTGAGTTATCTTAATAAATAATCTGTAATGCAAATGTGGTGCATCAGTCGCCCTAGAAATCTGGGCACGCAACTTACGTTGCCAAACAACATCATCATGTAACAAACGTCCAGCGGGTCCTTCTGCCCAGGGTTACATTTATTTTACCACGACACTTACAACTCTAACAGTTTAAATGCAACGGACTTCAGAGCAAGATCGAGGAAATAGTCAATTTTGTTTCTACTTTTTCCTTCAATTGAGAGTATTCTCACCTTTGAGTGTAGTCAAGCAAACTCTCATTTTTTACCCCGCTTTGTTTCCAACAGTGGCTGCACATCTTAATTTTATAGCACAAGGATTCCCCCATTTACCTTCGTGGTCTCCCGCGCTAAGCCGCTGCTCTTATTTATAAATTAGATTTATTAATAACGTGTACTTCTGTATTTTACCGCTTTTTAATAAACTCCTGCAAGATTTTTTCATTGTTTGTTACATTCTTAAACTTACCTCAAAGTATGTGTATGTGTTAATATTTGCACCTCCCTCTCCATTTCCTCCATTTTTCTCGAAATAATGAGCGTGCATATGCCAAAAATAAGTTTCGCAGGGAAATTGTGAAAACGCAAAGTGTGACCGTCTATTACCGCCGCATGTCAGTGGGGCGGTGCGCATACAGAGAAAGGAAAACACTCGTAATTATACACAAAACAAAATAGTACAACATAGTTGAAAAAGGATTTAAAAATGGCTAATAAAAAAATTCGTACCTCCCAATCCTTTAACAAAAGGGGTTTTACTCTGCTATTTTCTAAGTTACCTTTTGTGAGATTGACGCGCAGATAGGCATAATGTATTGATTTTTGAAAAATTTAACGAAGAGAAATTTAAATAAGCTTTGTTGAAATTCAAAAAATGTGAAAAGTGA
>NW_026093393.1:0-6432 GCF_024586455.1 Bactrocera neohumeralis | reverse complement strand
AAAATAAAGAAAACAATTACTTTTCAGGCCTTCAACAGTTTAGCTGTAGTAACATGGCGGACATAATGATTTATTGTACTCCTATATCCCCCTGTATTTCTATATTGACTCTGCTGAACGCTCGTTTAGAAACTTTAATCACACTAATGACAAATTAATTACCACGATTGAGTGAATTGATAATCGGCTATTTGGGGATAGCCTATCTATAACCAAAGGTCTAGCTATAAGAAAAGGTAATTAATAATAGGACAGCGCGGCGAATGAGTAACAATGGCCTATATCAACTAGTTTAGTTTGGGTTGTATGTAGCTAAATAAAATAATATTAATTATGGTTTAGTAGTACTAAAGGGTTTTTGTGTGAAGTAAGTTGAAAATCGCCTTTTACATAGTATCCACTTACCAAAGAGCAGGTATATTAAATCCGAGACTGCCAGATTGAATAAATAGTAGTTTGTTGCCCTGTGCATTGTTGGATGGCATTGATAACCACACACACCAGAATGTTGCCCAAGATGCTGGTTATGAATATTTCACCGAAAATTATTGTGATCTGAAATAAAAAGTATAGAGAAAACAAAAGTGTGCAATAATTATTATCTTCCTTCTATATGAGTTCATATTATATAGTACATAAGGAAATCGTAAGTCATAATTATTATGCATGTGAGTACACTGAAAATCAACTAAATTTATATTAAGTGTTTCAGGACTATATACATATATAAGGGTGTCATTTATTTCCCAGCTGTTTGCTTTTTTTTTGCAAATGCCGCTGAATTTTCTGTTTTAAATATCACTTTAAAAGTTGTACGCAGTTGAAAATGTATGTCAAATGACCTGAACGTTCATACAAATTATTTTCCATATACATAATGTATTGCTCATACGACATGGTGTCCTCAGTGAGTATATATACATTTTATGTACTAATTTAATTGTTTGTAACTTTTAAAAGAAGCTTTGTATGTTCCGCAGTTTTTTGAGATTTGTGGAACTTGGGATACCCTCATGTACACATACAGTTGCATATACGTATATACATATATACCGCACAACTGCCCTACTTTACCATAAAGTATCAACAGCTGTGCATCACATAAATACACATATATATATACATATATATATAATGTTTTAGGAAATTCTACAGCAAATATTTGTTGTTTTCTCAGTTCCTCCCTTCAATTAGTCGGTCATGGTAGACATAGTAATGGCTCCCAGTGGGTTTGAAAGATGAAGCACTCAGAAAAGAAAGACCAGGAAGCAATTTCTAGCAAGCGAGAGCATTTAAAACATATAATAATGCATTCAAAAGGATTCATTATTGTTTTGCAAGTAGACAATTATTTTAATACGCCCACTCAGGCCTGCATGTAATAATGCTGACCTTGATTTGACCACGAAATGCTTTTGTTGCTCCATTTCGAAATTTAGTTTTGAGATTTTAAGCATATTGCAATGGTTAACTAATGGTAAATCTGTTAAATTCTATTTTATTACCGAGAAAATATAAATGAGCTAATTCTTTAGAAGAAACTAGCGTTAGCTGCTTCCGGTTGCATATCAAACCAGTTCTTTAAGCAAATTAAATCGCTTTTTGTGTTTACGATAAATATAGGCGATTAATTGTGAGAATTTAGAACTCGTTAGCTAAAATGGTTTTCTGGCTTATTTCAAAAGTTTTACGAGTATATAATTTCCTTCTGGAATTTGTTTCTAAGCACATTTGCGGATTAAAACATGAAAAATAAAATAGAGTGTAGATAAAAAGCTTCGCGAGCTTAAGCAACAAACGTTGTATAAGTTTTCGATATAGCTCTTCAAAACATACTCCTATGTCTGGTTCCTGACATGTAACGCTTCATAAACTGTTGCGTAAAACGTTCAAGAAATAAAGAATCCAGTTGTTCACTGTAGATCAAATTGATGCTTTAGTTCTGTGTTTTAAGTCAAACAGATCAAGGAGGGCTTTTGAGACAATTAGGCTACTAAATAGCTCGTTTTACCAAATAATAAGTTAGGTTAGATGACTTATCTTGAAAAACCGCAAGTGGATTGCTACATGTAATCTTTGTGAAGTCATAGAAAAAGAAGCACTCCTGTGTTCTAACTTATTGTTAGCAAAACGCTTAGTATCTAGTACACACCATCACTACCTTCTTCTTCTTAATTGGCGTAGAAACCGCTTAAGCGATTATAGCCGAGTTAACAACAGCGCGCCAGTCGTTTCTTCTTATCGCTACGTGGCGCCAATTGGATATTCCAAGCGTAGCCAGGTCCTTCTCCACTTGGTCCTTCCAACGGAGTGGAGGTCTTCCTCTTCCTCTGCTTCCCCCGGCGAGTACAGCGTCGAATACTTTCAGAGCTGGAGTGTTTTCTGTCCATCCGGACAACATGACCTAGCCAGCGTAGCCGCTGTCTTTTAATTCGCTGAACTATGTCGATGTCGTCGTATATCTCGTACAGCTCATCGTTCCATCGAAAGCGGTATTCGCCGTGGCTAACGCGCAAAGGACCATAAATCTTTCGCAGAACTTTTCTCTCGAAAACTCGCTACGTCGACTCATCCGTTGTTGACATCGTCCAAGACTCTGCACCATACAGCAGGACGGGAATTATGAGTGACTTATAGAGTTGGTACCTTCTCCATTTAGTTCTGCGGCTCGAACTATTTTCTCCAAAAGCAGGTTGAAAAAGTCGCACGATAGGGAATCACCTTGTCTGAAACCTCGTTTGGTATCGAACGGCTCGGAGAGGTCCTTCCCGATCCTGACGGAGCTTTTGGTGTTACTCAACGTCAGTTTACAAAGCCGTATTAGTTTTGCGGGGATACCAAATTCAGACATCGCGGCACAGCCTCGTGCTGTCGAAAGCAGCTTTGAAATCGACGAAGAGGTGGTGTGTGTCGATTCTCCTTTCACGGGTCTTTTCCAAGATTTGGCGCATGGTGAATATCTGGTCGGTTGTTGATTTGCCAGGTCTGAAGCCACACTGATAAGGTCCAATCAGTTTGTTGACGGTGGGCTTTAATCTTTCACACAATACGCTCGATAGAACCTTATATGCGATGTTGAGGAGGCTAATCCCACGGTAGTTGGCGCAGATTGTGGGGTCTCCTTTTTTATGGATTGGGCATAGCACACTTAAATTCCAATCGTTGGGCATGCTTTCGTCCGACCATATTTTACAAAGAAGCTGATGCATGCACCTTATCAGTTCTTCGCCGCCGTGTTTGAATAGCTCGGCCGGCAATCCGTCGGCCCCTGCCGCTTTGTTGTTCTTCAGGCGGGCAATTGCTATTCGAACTTCTTCATGGTCGGGTAATGGAACGTCTGCTCCATCGTCATCGATTGGGAATCGGGTTCTCCTTCTCCTGGTGTTGTGCGTTCACTGCCATTCAGCAGGCTGGAGAGATGTTCCTTCCATAATTTAAGTATGCTCTGGGCATCAGTGACTAGATCACCTTTGGGGGTTCTACAGGAATACGCTCGGTCTTGAAACCTTCCGTAAGCCGCCGCATTTTTTCGTAGAATTTTCGAGCATTACCCCTGTCGGCCAGCTTATCAAGCTCTTCGTACTCACGCATTTCAGCCTCTTTCTTCTTCTGTCTACAAATGCGTCTCGCTTCCCTCTTCAACTCTCGGTATCTATCCCATCCCGCACGTGTAGTGGTCGATCGTAACGTTGCGAGGTAGGCAGCCTGTTTTCTCTCCGCTGCACACGGCACTCCTCGTCGTACCAGCTGTTCTTTTGCACTTTCCGAAAACCAATGGTTTCGGTTGCAGCTGTACGTAAGGAGTTTGAAATGCCGTCCCACAGTTCCCTTATACCGAGTTGTTGACGAGTGCTCTCAGAGAGTTGGAGTGCAAGCCGAGTAGAAAATCGTTCGGCTGTCTGTTGTGATTGCAGCTTCTCGACGTCGAACCTTCCTTCTGTTTGGTGGCGCGCGTTTTTTGCTGCACAGAGGCGGGTGCGAATCTTAGCTGCAACAAGATAGTGGTCCGAGTCGATGTTAGGACCTCGGAGCGCACGCACATCTAAAACACTGGAGACGTGTCTTCCGTCTATCACAACATGATCGATCTGGTTGGTAGTTTTTCGATCCGGAGACAGCCAGGTAGCTTGATGAATCTTCTTATGCTGGAATCTATTACTACAGATAACCATATTTCGGGCCCCGGCGAAGTCAATCAGCCTCAACCCATTTGGGGATGTTTCGTCGTGGAGGCTGAATTTACCGACCGTAGTGCCAAATATACCTTCTTTGCCCACCCTGGCGTTAAAGTCGCCAAACACGATTTTGACATCGTGGCGGGGGCAGCTCTCATAAGCGCGCTCCAAGCGCTCATAGAAGGCATCTTTGGTCACGTCGTCCTTCTCTTCCGTCGGGGCGTGGGCGCAAATCAGCGATATGTTGAAGAACCTCGCTTTGATGCGGATTGTGGCTAGACGTTCATTCACCGCAGTGAATGATAGTACTCGGCGACGGAGTCTCTCTCCCACCACGAATCCTACACCAAACTTGCGCTCCTTTATATGGCCACTGTAGTAAATGTCACAAGGACCTACTCGTCTCTGTCCTTGTCCCGCCCATCGCATTTCTTGGACGGCGGTGATGTCAGCCTTTGTCTTTACGAGGACATCAACCAGCTGGGCAGCGGCACCTTCCCAATTAAGGGACCGGACATTCCAGGTGCACGCCCTCAATTCGTAGTCCTTATTTCGTTTGCCATGGTCGTCATCAAAAGGGGGGTCTCTCATCCGAGGCTGGTTGTAGCTCTTCACTGGGGGTGTTTATTACGTGGCGGGTCCCAAACCCAGCGCACAACCCTTGTAGGGAATGTTTCGCCTTCTCACTTTAGCTCGCCTTCGAACGGATGTTCTTAGGCTACCCAGAGGATACTTGGTCAAAGACCGGAAGTAGTGAGCTGCTTGAGCCATCATTACCAAAACGTTTAATTTTCTCTCCCGCTAGTTCAGTGGGATATCTGAGGTTGGAGTTAATAGAGAGCTCCTAACAGTAAACCCTCACCAACTTTCCCTCAAAGCTTAGAGAAGCCCACAGCCAATTTCTTCCTCCGGCTTCTTCTCCCACAACTCCCTCGCGGGTATATGCGAAGAAAAGGTTCCGCCAGCGTTCGGTTTGGCGGTTGCATGATCCAAGTGAGGATATCCGAGTATTCAGAAACGTGTTCTTTTAAGAACCCATATTTTCCGGATTTAATAGCAACTTTCGCAGCCATACACTTTTCGACGATGACTACGGGCACTATGTGCAAGATGGCATTCAGTACCATGGTTGGAGTGAACCTTAGTGCACCACAAACTGTCATAAGAGGCGCCTGTTGAACACCATAGTGTCCCGCTAAAGCCAGAGGTCACTTTAGGTGGGAGACCCCACCTTTTGCCAATGACACCTTTACAGCAGTGTAAGGAAATCAACGCCCCTTTTACCTCTCTTCGATTTTAGATTTCCATGAAAGCTTCCTATCCGCCTGCAGACCGATGTCTCTCATTTGCGGCAGGCACGGGGAACTTATATCTCTAATAAATAAAATCATCTCGGTTTTACTGAAGTTGATGGCGAGACCACTTCTGGCCGTAAAATGCGATACTCAGAAACTTTTCTTTGACCATAAGTCTGCATAAGCAATCACCCGGCAGCCACGATACCCCAGTTTTTAAGCAGATCGTTAACGACCAGGATCCATAGAAAAGGAGAGAGAACTCCACCTTGTAGATTTTCCCTACTCACATTTTGTCGAGCACGTGCGTTGGCCCATTCTGTTTCAAACACTCCGTTGCACAAAAGTCTGAAAAGGAGGTATTTGAGGTTTGATTCAACCCGAAGACCGTCCAGAGTAGTCACGACTGCTTTCGGCAGGACGTTATTGAAAGCTTCCTCAGTATCAAGGAAGGTTCCAATAGCGAATTCCTTAACACTAATTGTTTCCTCAAGCCACCACATTAGATGAAATTAATAAGTAGCTTTGAATAATTTTTTTCATATTTTCTTAAAAAATTTACCAGAGCAGTGTATGGTTGTATACGTTTTTTACCATTAGAAAATGGAAAATTAAACAAAAAAAAAGTCCACTGACTTTAAAAAATTGTTCAAATTTGACTTGAACATTTTTGATTGAAAAATGGGGTTTTAATAGGATTTGTTTAGTCAAATACATCAAATTCATTATGCCAAATCTTAATAATCAATATCATATCATTGTATATTCAGCACATGCTGCAAAAGTCCCCTACCTTCGAGTAATCATTAAAGTCACAGAAATGCACAAAAGTGAATGGAGCTTTCGCTGGCAGCTTTAATGAGGCTTTCTCAACATTTTATTGTTTTTTAAATTTTTGAGATATAAAAATTGGGATTATTCTCTATACAATTGTTATTGCAAGCACGCAATGTAATTCTTTT
>NW_026093392.1:0-4306 GCF_024586455.1 Bactrocera neohumeralis | reverse complement strand
ACATAAAGCCTAACGGCGGCTTTTGGGGGCCAAACCCATTTTAAAAGTTAAGTTTTCAATAAGCAACATATTGAGTTCTTAATCATTTATTAATTATTTAAGTAATTACTTCTTATTTATAAAGTTAAATTTCCGAAATATTCCATTTGCATCGAATTGAGTTGCTAAAATCATATATTAATTATTTAAGTTAATTACTTTTCATCTTAATGAAGTTACACAAACCATAACGGCAGTGATTTGGAAGAATTCACTCTTATCCTGGGCTAAAGTATTTTCTGTATATACCATTTAAACGACATTGATTGTTCAAATCATTAGTTTAACATATTTAAGAAATTTCCTTCTTCATCTTACGAAGTGACTAAAGCAAACGGCAGTGCATTTGGAAGAATTCCACAACTTATATTAAGGTATAAAGTCGATTTTCTCTTATATATACTTTTAGCAATCGATATTGAGTCCCCTTTTAAATCATTAATTTAAATTTTTGGTTAATTTACCTTCTTCATTTTTTAAACAAAAGGTTGAATAAACCCAAAAAAAGGGATTTTCGGAATAGTTCCAAATCCTATATTAAAAGTAAATGATTTTTCTATAACTTTTAAAAACGATATTGAGTTGTTTGAACTCATTAGTTTAACATATTTAAGTAAATTTTGCTTCTTCATCTTACTGAAGTGGACATAAAGCCATAACGGCAGTGCATTTGGAAGAATTCCACAATCTTATATTAAGGTATAAAGTCGATTGTCTTGTATATTCACATTTAGCAATCGATATTGAGTTGCTTCGAATCATTAGTTTAACATATTTAAGTAAATTTACCTTCTTCATCTTACTGAAGTGGACATAAAGCCATAACGGCAGTGCATTTGGAAGAATTCACACTCCTATATTAAGGTATAAAGTCGATTTTCTTGTATATTCACATTTCACAATCGATATTGAGTTGCTTCAAATCATATACTTCACTTATTTAAGTTAATTAACATTCTTCATCTTAATGAAGTTAACACAAAGCCATAACGGCAGTGCATTTGGAAGAATTCCACAATCTTATCCTAAGGCATAAAGTCGATTTTCTTGTATATACGCATTTAGCAAACGACACTGAGTTGCTTCAAATCATTAGTTTAACATATTTAAGTAAATTTTCCTTCTTCATCTTACCGAAGTAGACATAAAATCAAAACGGCAGTGCATTTGAAAGAATTCCACAATCCTATATTAAGGTATAAAGTCGATTGTCTTGTATATTCACACTTAGCAATCGATATTGAGTTGCTTCACATCATTTACACACTTATTTAAGTCAATTAGCATTATTCATCATACCGAAGTGGACATAAAGCCATAACGGCAGTGCATTTGGAAGAATTCCAAAATCTTATATTAAAGTATAAAGTCGATTTTCTTGCATATACACATTTAGCAAACGATATTGAGTTGCTTCGAATCATTAGTTTAACATATTTAAGTAATTTTCCTTCTTCATCTTACTGAAGTGGACATAAAGCCATAACGGTAGTGCATTTGGAAGAATTCCACAATCCCATATTAAGGTATAAAGTCGATTGTCTTGTATATTCACATTTAGCAATCGATATTGAGTTGCTTCGAATCATTAGTTTAACATATTTAAGTAAATTTACCTTCTTCATCCTACTGAAGTGGACATAAAGCCATAACGGCAGTGCATTTGGAAGAATTCCACACTCCTATATTAAGGTATAAAGTCGATTTTCTTGTATATTCACATTTCGCAATCGATATTGAGTTGCTTCAAATCATTAGTTTAACATATTTAAGTAGATTTACCTTCTTCATCTTACTGAAGTGGACATAAAGCCATAACGGCCGTGCATTTGGAAGAATTCCACAATCCCATATTAAGGCATAAAGTCGATTTTCTTGTACATATATTCACATTTAGCAATCGATATTGAGTTGCTTCAAATCATTAGTTTAACATATTTAAAAATTTACCTTCATCTTCATCTGAAGACATGGATACGCAGTGCATTTGGAAGAAATTCCACACTCCTGCATATTAAGGTAAAATTGATTTTCTTGTATATTCACATTTCGCAATCGATATTGAGTTGCTTCGAATCATTAGTTTAACATATTTAAGTTAATTTACCTTCTTCATCTTACTGAAGTGGACATAAAGCCATAACGGCAGGGCATTTGGAAGAATTCCACATTCTTAAATTTAGGTATAAATTCGATTTTCTTGTATATTCACATTTAGCAATCAATATTGAGTTGCTTCGAATCATTAGTTTTACATATTTAAGTTAATTAACCTTCTTCATTTTACTGAAGTTAACATAAAGCCATAACGGCAGTGCATTTGAAAGAATTCGATATTCTTGTATTCAGCTATATAGCCGATTTTCTTGTATATACGCATTTAGCAAACGACATTGAGTTGCTTCAAATCATTAGTTTAACATATTTAAGTAAATTTTCCTTCTTCATCTTACCGAAGTAGACATAAAATCAAAACGGCAGTGCATTTGGAAGAAATCTACATTCTTATATTAAGGTATAAAGTCGATTTTCTTGTATATACACATTTAGCAATCGATATTGCTTTGCTTCGAACCATTAGTTTAACATATTTAAGTTCGCTTACCTTCTTCATCTTACTGAAGTGGACATAAAGCCATAACGGCAGTGCATATGGAAGAATTCCACAATCTTATATTAAGGTATAAAGTCGATTTTCTTGTATATACACATTTAGCAAACGACATTGAGTTGCTTCAAATCATTAGTTTAACATATTTAAGTTAATTTACCTTCTTCATCTTACTGAAGTGGACATAAAGCCATAACGGCAGTGCATTTAGAAGAATTCCACAATCTTATATTAAGGTATAAAGTCGATTTTCTTGTATATACACATTTAGCAATCGATATTGAGTTGTTTCGAATCACTAGTTTAACATATTTAAGTAAATTTACCTTCTTCATCTTACTGAAGTGGACATAAAGCCATAACGGCAGTGCATTTGGAAGAATTCCACACTCTTATATTAAGGTATAAAGTCGATTTTCTTGTATATTCACATTTAGCAAACGATATTGAGTTGCTTCAAATCATTAGTTTAACAAATTTAAGTTAATTTACCTTCTTCGTCTTATTGAAGTGGACATAAAGCCATAACGGCAGTGCATATGGAAGAATTCCACAATCTTATATTAAGGTATAAAGTCGATTTTCTTGTATATACACATTTAGTAAACGACATTGAGTTGCTTCAAATCATTAGTTTAACATATTTATAATTTTCCTCCATCTTACCGAAGTGACATGTCAAAACGGCAGTGCATTTAAAAAGAATTCACAATCCTATATTAAGGTATAAATGATTTTCTTGCATATTCACATTTAGCAATCGATATTGAAATGCGCTCAAATCATTAGTTTAACATATTTACAATGCTTCTTCATCTTAATACCGAAGTGAGACATAAACGCAACGGCAGTGCATTCGAAAGAATTCCACAATAAAATGATTAAAAGATCATTTGATATTCACATTTAGCACCGGATATTGGGAGTTGCGCTTCGACTGATTGAGTCGAATATGTTAAACGATAATTTACCTTTCTTCATCTTTACTGAAGTGGACATAGCCATAACGGTTTAGCAACGATATTGAGTTGCTTCGAATCATTAGTTTAACATATTTAAGTTCACTTACCTTCCTCATCTTACTGAAGTGGACATAACGCCATAACGGCATGGCATTTGGAAGAATTCCACAATCCTATATTAACTTATAAAGTCGATTTTCTTGTATATTCACATTTAGCAATCGATATTGAGTGGCTTCAAATCATTAGTTTAACATATTTAAGTTCGCTTACCTTCTTCATCTTAATGAAGTTAACATAAAGCCATAACGGCAGTGCATATGGAAGAATTCCACAATCTTATCCTAAGGCATAAAGTCGATTTTCTTGTATATACGCATTTAGCAAACGACATTGAGTTGCTTCAAATCATTAGTTTAACATATTTAAGTAAATTTTGCTTCTTCATCTTACTGAAGGGACATAAAGCCATAACGGCAGTGCATTTGGAAGAATTCCACAATGTTCTATTAAGGTATAAAGTCGATTTTCTCGTATATTCACATTTAGCAATCGATATTGAGTTGCTTCGATCATCAGTCTAACATGTTTAAGTTAATTTCCCTTTTCCATCTTACTGAAGTGGACAAAAACCATAACGGCAGTGCATTTGAAAGAATTCCACAATCTTATTTTAAGGTATAAAGTCGATTGT
>NW_026093391.1:0-5529 GCF_024586455.1 Bactrocera neohumeralis | reverse complement strand
CGATTTTCTTGAATTTACCTTTTAAAAATAATTTTAAAATTGTTTAAAATCTTAAATAAAATATTTGTTAATGATTTTCCCATCTTACTAAAGGAGTAAAGCTATAAGGCAGGCATTAAAAATTCACAACTTATTTTCGGTTAAAATTTGGGTTTTTTTATATAACATTTTTGGAGCAAATTATTGTTTCAAATTAGAAACATCAAAATTTAATTTAAATTTAAAAACCTATTTCTTTCTTTGGGGTTGACATAAAGCCATTAACAACAGTGCATTTGAAAAATTTCGGCAATTTTTATATTCAGGTATAAATTTGTTTTTTTTTTATATACACACTTAGAAGTCATATTAAATTTGCCTTAAATCACCTTTTAACACATTTAAGAATTAACATTTTTCATCTTGCTGAAGTTGACATAAAGCCATAACGGCAGTGCATTTGGAAGAATTCGACAATCTTATATTCAGGTATAAAGTCGATTTTCTTGTGTATACACATTTACTAGTCGATAATGAGTTGCCTTAAATTACTAATTAACGCATTTAAGTTAATTAACCTTCTTCATCTTACTGAAAATGACATAAAGCCATAACGGCAGTGTATTTGGAAGAATTCGACAACCTTATATTCAGGTACAAAGTCGATTTTCTTGTATATACATACTTAGCAATCGATATTGAGTTGCCTTAAATCATTAACATCAAATTAATTTAACATATTTAGTTAACTTGGGTTCTTCATCTTACGAAGTTGGTTACACTTTACCATAACGGCAGTGCATTTGGAAGAATTCGACATCCTTATGTTCAGGTATAAAGTCGATTTTTTTGTATATACACATTTAGCAGTCGATATAGAGTTGCTTCAAATCATTAACATCCAATATTTAAGTTAATTAACCTTCTAGATCTTGCTGAGGTTGACATAAGGCCATAACGGCGGTGTTTTGGAAGACTCGACATTCTTTATATTCAGGTAATAAAGTCATTTCTTGTACATATACACATTTAACGGTCTACAATGAGTTGCTTTTAAGTCGTAACACATCACCTGTTTGATTAATTAACGCTTCTTCATCTTACTGAAGTTGACATTAAGACATCCATAACGGTGTATTTAAAAACTCGACAATCTATATTCCGGATATAAGAATGAATTTTGCTTGTATATACATATTTAATAGTCAAATTGAGTTGCTTTAAGTCTTATCCCATATTTAAGTTAATTAACCTTCTTTGTCTTACTGAAGTTGACATAAAGCCATGACGGCAGTGCATTTGGGGAAAGATTTTGACAACCATATGTTCGGTGTAAAATCGATTTTCTTGCTATATACATTTAGCTAGATCATTGGTTGCGCTTAAATCGTGGTCATCAAATATTTAAGTTGGTAGTTAATTTAACATATTTGGGTTAACTTTACTTTATTCATCTTACTGAGTCGTTTTCTGCTTGTGTATACACATTTACTAGTCGATATTGCATTTTGAAATTACTAATTTGCTCATGTTAAGTTAATAAAGTCGATTTTCTTGTTGATAACACATTTGGCGGTACATTGGAAAAATCGATATTGATATTCCGCTAAATGCTAACATTTTATATTCGATAATTACTTTTCTATTATCTTTTAAGTTGGCATAACTTTTCTTCAACTGAAGTTGGCAGACCATTTGGAAAACTCGACATTCTTATATTCAGGTATAAATTCGATTTTCTTGTATATACACATTTAGCAGTCGATATTGAGTTGCCTTAAACCACTTATTTAACACATTTAAGTTAATTAACCTTCTTATCTGGCTGAAGTTGACATAAGACGTGACGAGAGTGCATTTGGAAAAAATTCGACAATCACTTATGTTCCAGGTACAAAGTCGATTTTCTTGTATATACATTTAAACAAATATTGAGTTTAAATCATTAAAAATCATTATTAATTAGTTAACATATTTAGGTTAACTTTCCTTCTTCATCTTGCTGAAGTGGCATAACACCATAACGGCCAGCACATTTTGGAAGAATTCGACATCCTATATTCAGGTATAAAAGTCGATTTTCTTGTATACTTTTACTTTTAGCAGTCGATATTGAGGTTGCTTCAAATCACTCATTCAGTATTGGTAATTAGCCTTTCTTCATCTTTCTGATTGGCATAACACCATAACGGCAGTGCATTTGGAAGAATTCGACATTCTTATATTCAGGTATAAATTCGATTTTCTTGTATATACACATTTAGCAGTCTATAATGGAGTCGATTTTAAGTTGCAACTTAAATTTATTAATTAACGTTCATCTTTGCTGAAGTTGACATTCTCATGAAGCAGTGCATTTGGAAGGATTCGACAATCTTATATTCAGGTATTAAGTCGATTTTCTTGTATGTATACATTTAAAAATCGAAATCGAGTTACTTCAAATCATTACTTTAACATATTTAAGTTAATTAACCTTCTTCATCTTACTAAAGTTGACATAACACGGCAGCGCATTTGGAAAATGCTTATATTCAGGAAATTCGATTTTCTTGTACATGTGTACACATTTAAAATCGATATGGGTTGCTTTAAATCATTATTTTAACATATTATAACTTGCCTTCTTCGTCTTACTGATTGGCATTGGGTTGCCTTAAATCATTCGGGTAACATCACATATTTAAGTCGATGTTGATTAAATCATTAACATCCAGGTTAATTTAACTTAATTAATATTCTGATTGGCAAAAAAAGTTCCATAACAGCCAGTGCATTTGGAAAGAACTCGACATTCTTATATTCAGGTATAAAGTCGATTTTCTTGTGTATACACATTTAGCAGACAATATTGAGTTGCTTCAAATCATTATCATCAAATATTTAAGTTAATTAGCCTTCTTCATCTTATCGAAGTTGACATAAAGCCATAACGGCAGAGCATTTGGAAGAATTCGACAATCTTATATTCAGGTATAAAGTCGATTTTCTTGTATATACACATTAAGCAAATCATTATCATCAAATATTTAAGTTAATTAACCTTCTTCATCTTGCTGAAGTTGACATAACGCCATAACGGCAGTGCATTTGGAAGAATTCCACCTTCTTATATTTAGCTATAAAGTCGATATTCTTGTATATACACATTTAGCAATCAATATTGAGTTTCTTCAAATCATTTTCTTCACTTATTTAAGTAAATTAACTTTCTTTACCTTACTGAAGTTGGCATAACACCATAACGGCAGTGCATTTGGAAGAATTCGACATCCTTATATTTAGGTACAAAGTCGATTTGCTGGTATATACACATTTAGCAGTCGATATTGAGTTGGTTCAAATCATTAACATCAAATATTTAAGACAATTAACCTTCTTCATCTTGCTGAAGTTGACATAAAGCCATGACGGCAGTGCATTTAGAAGAATTCGACAATCTTATATTCAGGTATAAATTCGATTTTCTTGTATGTACACATTTAAAAGTCGATATGGAGTTGCTTTAAATCATTATTTTAACATATTTAGGTTAACTTGCCTTCTTTATCCCCAAAAAGTTAAATAAAAATAAGGCAGTGTTTTCGGAAAAAATTTCAATTCTTTATTCAGGAAAAGTCGTTTTTTCGGATATAAAATTTTGGCAAATTAGTTGTTAAATCTTTACCATCAAATATTTAAGAAAAACCCTTTCTAAATCTTGCAAAAGGGGTTGCCCAAAAGCCATAAGGGGGTGCTTTTAAAGAACGACTTTTTCTTATATTCAGGTATAAAGTCGATTTTTTTGGTATATACAATTTAGAGTTTTTTTTGAGTTGTTTCAAATCATTACATCAACTATTTAAGAAAATTTAAACCCTTTCCCATCCTGAAGTTACCAAAAGGGAAAGGGGGGGTTTTTAAAAATTAGAAAATTTTTCAGGTACAAAGTCGATTTTCTTGTTAAAAATTTTACTTAGAAATGAATTATTCCCTTTAAATAAATTAAATCAAATATTTTTTAAAATTAGTTAATTTAAATATTTAGGTTAACTTCCCTTTCTTCACCCATAAGTTGGCATAACCCCAAAACCCATGCTTTTTAAGAATTGAACCCCTTAAAAAAAGGAAAAGCCTTTTTTTGTATATACACATTTGTAGTCGATATAGAGTTTTTCCCCAAATCATTAAAAATCCAATATTTAAGTTAAAACCTTCTAGATCTTGAAAAGTTGACTTTAAACCATAAAGGGGTGCTTTTGGAAGAACTCACATTTTTATATTCAGGTATAAATTAATTTTTTTGTATATACACTTTTTAGCAGTTTTTACAATATTGTTTTAATAAAAATCAATATTTTTTAAATTTAAACCCTTCTATATCTGGCAAAAGGGGGAAATTTTTTAAGAATAAACCGGGTTTTTGGGAAGATTTCGAAATCATATGTTCAGGGAAAAAATGATTTTTTTGATATACACATTAAGCAGCCAAATTATTGTTTAAATCATATCACAAATATTTAAGATAATTAACCTTCTTTATTTTGGGGTTGAAGTTAAAAAGGCCCTAAGGAAATTGCTTTTGGGAAAAATTCCCCGAAATCTTATATTCAAGTATAAATTTTGGTTTTCTTGGGGTATAAAATTTACTAGTCGAAAATTTTTTCCCAAAATTATAGTTTAACACATTTGTTAAATTTAAACCCTTTCCCTTCACCCACTAAAGGGAAATAACGCCAAAGGGGTGTATTTAAAAAATTTAACAAAACCAATTTTATAAAAGTCGTTTTTCTTGTAAACATCCCTTAGAAACCCGATATTGAGTTCCCTTTTAAATTTATTAAATCCAAATCTTTGTTAATTAGTTAATTTCTTTTTAAAAGGTTAACTTGCCCCCTTCCCTTTCTTACTGAATTGGGTTAACACCAACGGCAGTGCTTTTGGGAAAAATTTTGGAACTTTATGTTCGGGGAAAAGTCGTTTTTTTTGGTATATTAACTTTTAAAGCGTCAATTTTGAGTTGTTTTTGGGACACCCAATATTTGGGAAAATTTAAAATTTTTAATTTTTCAAAAGTTACATGCCTTAAGGCAGTGATTTAAGTTTCGATTAAACCTTATTTCAGGTAAAACGATTTTCTTGAAATATACATTTTAAAACTGAATTTTGGATTCCCTTTAAAATCATTAATTTAAATTTAATTTGGGTTTAAATTTTGGTTTCCTTCTCTTCTAAAGGGTTACAAACCCAAAACCCAGTATTTGAAGAATTGGAAATTCCCATTTCAGGTAAAAAGTCGATTTTTTTTTGAAAAACATTTATAGTCGATTTTGAGTTCCCTTAAATCATTAATTTCCACAAAAAAAAGTTAATTAATTTTACTTAAAAAAGGAAAAAGGTTTTGGGGCCCCAGGAACAAAGAACCGACATTCTTATTTTCCCAGGTATAAATTGATTTTCTTGTATTACACATTTAAAAGCCCCGGAAAAAGGGAGTTGTTTTAAATAAAAAATTTTTTAACTTTTTGGGAAACTTCCTTTCTTCATTTTAAATGAAAGTTGGCCATAACA
>NW_026093390.1:0-6830 GCF_024586455.1 Bactrocera neohumeralis | reverse complement strand
TTATGGTTCCCAAAAACATACACTGTTTTTCCCAACGTATATCCCATTTTTGTTTTTAATTAAACTAAAAAATTTAAAAAAAGGGTTAAAATTTATAAACCCACAAATTTTTAAAAAAAAGGTTAAAAGGAAAGTAAAAAATATACTAACCCAAACCCGTAAAAATTGATTTTTTTATTGATTACAATTTAGTAATCTTTACATTAATATATAAAATTTAAGCTTCTGTGTAATTTTTCAAACTTTAAAAAAAGTTCCAAATGCATATTTTTTTCCTTCTTCGTATATTTTGATACGATTTTCATTTTTTTCCTTTTTTAAATTGAAATTCAAAGTTATTTGGAATTTAAATTTTTTTAATACATCAAATTTTGAACCATAGTCAAAATGGGAGAAAAAAGAAAAACTTAACTTGTTGCCCCAAGAAAATCCCTTTTTTACAAATTAAAAATTTTCATACAAATCCCGGTCTGAACTTGGGATTTTGATCTGAAAATAGTTATTGGTATTGTTTGGGGTTCAAAATTCAGCATTTTTGGGGAAGAAAAGGGACCAAAATTTTAAATCAAAATCAAACAATGAGGTTGTTCAGCCTTTTCAGAAGACTGGATGTTTAAAAACCGGATCATCCCCTGATTATTTATAACAAATTTTATGGGGCTGCAAGTTTTTCGGTTTTAAAAAACTTCGGGGGAACTTTTTTTAAATTTGCCGGGAAAAAAATTTAATTTTCCAATTTTTGAAAATGCGGTTGGCGCATCATAATTTCTATGCTTCTTTACTGAAGGAAAATATATTTTGTAGGATCACCCGATGAGGGCACCGATATGCCTGCAACTGCTGCACCAACCAATTTGGTATCGCCATAAAAAGGTGGAGTTACAAAGAATACAACAACAGAAACTGAAAGACGCTTCACCAACGCACAAAACTTGCTGGATGGTGTATGTTTGCATATTAATGTGTATGGAAGAATATAAAATATTAACAAATATATACATCTACTGCAACTATTTTATTAAACATTTTACTCAAGTCTTCTTAGTTCAAGAGAAAGTTCAAGCAAACGATAAGAATTGCTCAAGTATACATGACCATTCAACGCTAAACATGGTTCATCTAAAATTCGTTTGTACAATATGGTATCTGTGTGCATACATATAATATGTATCTTTGTATATATAAAAATGACCAAATTCTATTGTTTTGTAATGCGTTCAACTTGTGTGCATATATAAGTTGACCATTTCGGTTATTCTACCGTTGCTTATAGTTGAACTTGAAACGGTCACTGTGGAAAAAATTAGCAGACAGTTTGGAGCTCTCTGCGTAGTTTTCTACTCTGCTGACTCCCGCGGGTTAGAATGTAAACATTTCTCAACATTTCACCTCATTTTTTTCTGGACCATAGCAGCTGAGTGACACAAGCTTTGAATTGTAAATTACTGTGGTTGTCCCATCTTTGGTATGAAACGCTCATCGGCCGACATTTTAGTTTGGAATATATGTGTTCTGTCTTGTGATTACTCACAGTTTGTAATATTGCCTTCCGATTTTCGTCATCTTATGCAAATGTGTGTTCATAATTTATAACAAGTAAGGAATGCCTAAGATGGGGTGTAATAGAACATTAAAATTATCTTACAAACAATCATTAAAATATGGAATCTTCCTCTGGATAATATGATGTGCGTTAGGTCGTTTTCCTTATATCTTTCTTTGTCATTGAGCATAATGACAAAATATTGTATTGTTGAATATATCTGTGCGTTTTGTCCCATCTTCATTTGACGTCCATTTCATCTTTCAAATTTTTAATCATTATAATAAAGATTATCCGTCGTGAGCATCAGATTCTTCGATAAACTTGTTTGTCCAAAACAATGTCCATGACTTGTGCATAATTTTGTCTTCATAATTTATAACAAAATTGAATGCGCAAAAATGGTAAGATATCATTACCAGATTACTCACATTTTGATATTTGCCTCACAAAGACGACTTTCGACATGACTTATGCAAATGAGTGTTCACCTTTCAATTAAAATATACAAAGAAATGGGGTAAGAATTAACGCTGATCCATTTTATAAGTATAACAACTATCCAACGGTTTCTTAAGTGACTTTATACTGCAATATTAATAATATGGAATAAAGTCAGACCTGATGTTAAAATTTGGTAACACATCATAATAAACAAGAGGCGCTAAAGTTTTCTTCTTTGATCGCTGTTTTCAATTGAGATAAAGTCACATATTGGCGATATATGCAGTATAAAGGGATCCAGAAACGTCGAAACCGTATAAAGTATATACTTATATTTGGATCAGCGTTTTTAAGTATCTGTTCTTTTGTACTACATGATCATATTGAAAGGTGAATTTTGTCCATTTCACCTCATTAAGATTTTCCAATCATCATATTAATTGGAAAAACTCTCCGTCGTGATGGCCATGACCTTCGCTGATTCAGCTTTTATCTCCTCAATGGAATGTCCTCCAGGTGGTCATGGAATTGCTGTATAACTCAGAAGTTATGCGAAAGTAAATCAAATGCCGGTGGTTGCGACACGATATTAGTTGAAAATGTGGCTAAATGATCACGAATAACCAATGCAGAGAGATATTGCAATATCGCACTTCTTTGTTCAATAAATTCAGACGTAGTAAAAATCGAAGAATTCACTTTTAGAGCCTCACAAAACGACGCGTATCTCAAATGCTAATTGAATATTTTGACGTGAAATTTGGCATAGATGTCACTATCAGAAAAATATACCAAATCGACAAACACGTTCTCCCAATTTGATCATAGTAGTAACTGCTGATTTGTTCAAAATTGCATATCGCTCTCTGAAGCCGGCTGATTTGTTGTCACACAAATTGAACGTTAAAATTAAGTTTTGGTATGAAGAGCTATTTCATTTGACAATATATCTTCACGAAATTCCGCATGGACTATTGTAAATTCCTTTACATAATTTATAATTATTCTTAAGTCTAGCACATATTATTTGCATTCGTGTTTTTGTAGTTATGTAGGTGTAATTATTATCAGAGCTGAATTCTTATCTCACATGCTGCAGCACTCCCACACTGCAACCACTGTCATGTACGGATAGCATTTGTCACACATTTTGCAAGCTCAGAGCGAGACATAGTGTTAAATGAGATACTAAACGAGTGTTACATGCGTTCAGTTATTTAAAATGGAAGAAACAATTACTACAATTACACAGCCAAGCTTTGTCTTCTTGGAATATGCATATTTCAGATGCGTGTGCGTGTGAATGATGTACACATATGTTTGTACGTTCTCAAAGAAAAAGATCACCACAACCCAAATGAAGAAAGCCTTTCAATTAAGATAAACATTTTCTGCTAACATAAGTGCTGCTGTCGCACAATTTTTGCGGATGAATAAAAGGAAAAGGAAGATACGCTACAGTAGGCAATTCTATTTTGCGGAGAAACGGCTATATGCTATAGTCGTCCGCTATTGTCGATTGTAACAAATAAATGAACCGCTTTGTGGAGAATAGAACGAGTGAAAAATTTTAGATAAAGAGCTAATAAAACTAATTTTATTTGATAATGGATGTATTAAAATTTCGGTCATAAAAACATTTTATTCTGAAATGGTCACTGTTAATGAAGGTCATAAATTGAATCTATCAGCTCGTCACGCTGATCAAAATTCCTTGCATGTATATTTCAGCCTATTGGGGTTTCCTTCGTAACGTGCAACTAATTATACCCTTTTCTGGAAATATTTATTATACATATGTAGTATATTTAAACGTTTGAAAATAAGTATACTTTATTCGGATTCCATTATATTGAATAATATTTTTTTCTAAAAATCTATTTCCATACCGTATATTGCTTTCAGCTTTTGCTAAATGTGAAAAAAGGCTTTTTTAAGTGCACTCACCCACATTTTAACGAAATTAAACTTTACTTCGACTGGCTTACTTTTATATATGGTTCCCACAAAACCACAACAATGCCTAAATCGAATGAGCAACATATCGGAAACACTGCACAATACAAAATCAACTGACTGACTTTTTATACTTAAAAATGCCAAAGCACTTTCAATGACCTCAAACAAATGTGCGGGCAAAATTTGTTCCGCAACCTAGGCAGCTCTAAAGGAACATATGTATAACAATAGCAGCCGCAGAAGCAGATATGCCCTGTTACACAAACTGCGAGCGTCAGAGTGCAGTAAAAAGCGCAACAACTGAATGCTGCAGCAGTGTTCCAATCGGCGATTGCAGGTCGTTGAGTGCAAAATACACTGATGTTTTAATTACTTTCTTGCTGTGTGTGTCAGAATCAATGAGAATGGTTTGGCACACTTTTTTCTTGACGGTAGTTCGGTCGGTAAACAAAAGCGATTTGTTTCGATCTTCTTGTATAAGTGTTCGTGAGAACAACAACAATAAAAGCACAATATGTCAGTCTTTACAAAAATGTTGTTTAAATAAATAAGATATATAGTATAGATGTAAGACTCCAGACGTTGTTTTGGGTCAGGAAAAAAATACTATCCGTGTCTTTAGATGTATGTATAACCTGAAATGTACTTTAGCTTTGACTGAGCAAAAAACCAAATGTCACATCAAAATAATCATTAGTGTTTAGTATATGCTTATCTTTGTGAAATACAGAGCATTCGGCGTTTTACAGTCAAGTCATCGGAAGTTCGAAATTTTTATGATAGGTATTTGGGAGCGGATAAATACTTCCCCGCCGATTGTTACATATAACTCGTCTCGTTATTCTGATCATTTAAGTATATGATAATATATATAACCCAATGTCTATCTCGATAAGTTTTAGGTGACACTTAGAACCGTTAGATGAACAAACTAATCTTCTCTGTAACAGCTTCATGATGTAATAGTCCAAAAACAATCGGTTTTAGTGTTACATTGCATGCCAATGCAATAAAAAGTGCACAAACCAAACCACCATGCAATGAGTCAACAACACTGAGAGCCACTGAAAAAGCTTTGCGAACCCGTAATAAGCTACGAAATTTAACATTATGGAGGAGTTGTAGCAAAATTAATGAAAAACGAAATTAGTGGAAAAATAACCGAAAAAAAAAACAGTTTAACTCTTTGGTCAGTTACTGCGTTTAGTGACGGACAACCCTTTGAGGTGAACACACTTACCCACATTTATACATATGTTTACCTACCTACCTCGGTATATGTAAGCACATGTCTGCAAAAAGACTTTCAAGTTGGTTTTTCCTTAAATATTTTCCTGACATATTGGCTGGTTGAACTCTTATGACCGTCGTAATACGTTTGCACGCTGCACTTTTTAGCCATTGTTTGAGCAGCAAGCAAGCACTGAGGTCACATCAGGTGTCCAATGGTGATTATCTCGCGTGCCTTCACTATGTTTACACATTTACTCATTTTATTGTTTTTAATTACGACCTTCCTTCTTTTGTTTCGGCAGATTCTCCGTTGTCTGGAAGCAATCAGCCTGCCTAAATTTGATAAACAATTGCTTCTGTGTGTTGTGGTTAAAGATGCACTCCCTAATTCTCTCAAGATTTAATTTGTTTACTTCGTTGGTTTCTGTTGTTCATTAATATTTCTGTTTTTATGGACTGCAATTTATGGTCTCACGACTTGTAATAGCAAGTGCAACCGATCAATATATTTTGCGTTGTGGGAATTATTTTTAATCTGTAAAGTTCGCGCACAAAATTTAGTGGTAATACAAATCACCGTCCAATTATTGTAGTTATGTGAAGGAAACTCATTTTGTGAACTATTTCTTTTTTTTTTATTAATGAACCACAAATACCCAAACGAATTAATAAGTCGAAGAATTCCTTCGATGGATTTATAAATTTTAGACCATTTTTGTAAATAGTTTTCTTCGGTACTGGAAGTCTACCGTAATATGAGGTATTATCGTTTTGAATAATAAAATATACTTTCAATGAAGCTAAAAACTAGAGAGTTGCACTCGTCTCTAAAACATGATCTCATGAAATTTCAAATATTGATTCTACCGATTTCATCTCTTGAACTACATTTTAGCAGTCACGACCAACACACAATCTTGTGAGTATGTGGTAAAATTCAAATTAGAAAGAGAACTTGAGAATTGTATAAGAAAAACTGCGCTCACACGCGATAACCTTTGCTCAAACTAGTAGCTCGTAGGCGAGGGTGACAAAGAATAGGAATTTTACTTATCTACTTTTTGTATGCATATACAACAATAAGCAAATATATGTAATATAATTGAAATATTTAAAAGAAAAGAATTTGAGAATGTAAAAATCAACTCAAGTTGCCCGACTTGAAGTCACCGGACAACACCCAAGAGAATTTACGACCCTGTAACAAAAATTTCCGTAATGTAAAGCTCAGATAAATAAAACAGAAGATCAAAAAAAAAAAAAAAAATAGGCGTGTCGCGAAGCGCGATAAGAAAATGAAACTGAATGATTGGATCGGCAAGGATTATTTAATTTTCTATGTTTAGAGGGACGTGTGAAACGCTTCTTGATAGTATTAATATTTACTATTTATTCATCATAATAATTATACTTTTTTCAAGATACAATAATATTAGTATGAATATGATGAATTAAATCCCAATCAGCTTCACCTTCATTCTATCATTCACCGCAATCTATCACATACACAACACGTAAACCGAATGGATTATTTATAAAATCACGGTGAAAGTTCTTGTAGTGCAGTTTTAAACTTATTAAAAGTCTGAATATTGTAATCATCACCACTATAACATCACAATCAGGAGGAGGATGAGTCGAAGTCAAAAAC
>NW_026093389.1:0-5159 GCF_024586455.1 Bactrocera neohumeralis | reverse complement strand
TTTTTGGAAGAAAATTAAAAACCCGTTAGTTACCCCCGAACGACATCCCACTTTGCCGAGAAATCCGTTTTTTTTCCCTTTTTCAGATTCGACCAGCTTACACTGCATGGTGAGTACTGCTTAATGCAACAAAATGGGCCGTCAAGAATTTTTAAACCCGCGTTTAAAAGCCAAAATAAAAAGGACGATTATTATGAAACCCATGTACCAACAAAAAAAGGGACGAGATCAACAGTTTTACCACCTGAAGCCAAAATATGCTTCCCTTTTCCAATGGGTTGATTTTGCTGACCTTTCCGAAAAGGCCCTCCATTTGGGTTTTCCCATTTAAAGGGATGTTGTCTTTATGTTTTACGAAAAGGCAGTACAACCCCTGATTTTTGTTCAATTACTAGGGGGGTTTTTTTGCAGAATTTAGCTTTTGGAGGAGGGAACTTTGGAATTATTGCGGGGTGAGACCGTCGAGCAGCCGGTTTCTACGACCGGGAATTGATTTGTTTTCCCCCGCCCAAAGGGCTGTCGGCGATCTAACCCGTTTGATCGGAAAGGTTAATTTGTGTTTGCTCACGGGAAATGCCCTTGCAGCGGGGTTTTTCCATCCTCCGACTGCGCTGGCAGAGTCCCCCCCGGTCGGGGAACACAGCCGCTGTTCCGCGCAATACGCGACCGTCACGGCTGGCAATCCGCACATAGCGGCGCCGCGCCCCACTCAACGGGGGTCCAGGACCCCGCCCCCGGGAGCCAACCAAAACCCATAGCTCCTTGACGATCGTAGGGGATGGAGCGGGCGAACAGATTGAGATTCAAACGCAAA
Organism: Bactrocera neohumeralis; assembly: GCF_024586455.1. NCBI lineage: Eukaryota > Metazoa > Arthropoda > Insecta > Diptera > Tephritidae > Bactrocera > Bactrocera neohumeralis. The sequence goes on along the minus strand of NW_026093389.1, from coordinate 4,345 downwards.
GAATACGAAGCCCACCAGAGTTTAAGTAGTTTCGCCGGATATTACCCCCCAAAGCGGGGTCTGAAAACACAAAACCCTCGACCTACAACCTATGATCATTGCCCAAAATTTTTCGACGAGAAGCCCCCCATTTTGTTTCTGGGAAAACCCGCACCTTTTTAACTTTAACAAAGCTAATTGGGTCGCTTACAGAATTTACTGAGAGCACCTTTTCCCACCCCCTTCCCCTGGTTGGAAAAAACGGGAAACGCCCCATTCCCAGCCAAGCAGCCGTTTTACCCAATAGGTGCCCCTTACCCCATCCCGACCGGGATCCCCAATTGGGTTTCTAAATTGGCGTATTGTAAACCAACATAAGGGACAAAAGGGATAGAGCACCTGAAGCCCTGAAATTCCATGGGGAGGGCTTTGGGTACTGTGTTTATCAACCCCGGAAGAGACATGACGACCGAGGAAGTTCAATTTGGTCGCCTTTTGACCCGAAGAAGGCGAGTATTTAGCCGGCAGTTCACCCCGCCCCCCTTGGTAGACAGTAAACGAGGTTAACCGACGGGCGAAAATGCCAAACGAGGGATTATTTTTAACCGATGGGGAGGTTCGGGGTGTCATAAACAAAGAAAATCATTAAAACCATTCCCTGATGGAATAACATTAATGTAAAGATTAGGTCGAGGGAAGGATATCCACGGTCCAATCTGCGCGAACTTAAAAACCCCCGATGTGGGAAATGGAAAGTGGTCCACATGAAACTAAACCCCCAAAAAGGGGGAATTTTACGCCCATAATTTCCTTCCCGTATGGGGGGCCTTGAGGCCTTGCACCCCGACCTTCACTCACCACCTGACCCTGGCAGCCACCACAGGGGACCCAAAAAGGCACAGCCCCACCACAGCACTTAGCGTCAAAACGCCCAGATAGTTCGTGGCCCAACGAAAACCCCGCAAAGAACGATCCCAGGGGGGACCGCAAAAAAATTTTGAAGGCAATCACAAATAGCAGGAATCGCAACTTGCCCCCAAGGTTAAAAATGGACCAGAAAATCTGAATTTGCCAGTCATCCTACTTTTCGAGGAAAATCTAAACCGAGAAGAATTAAAAAAGGGGGCCGAGGGGGGTGTCTTTCCCATACGTTTAATTTTAAATCTCGAAACCCCACAAACCAGAAGGAGTTGAAACCCCGCCGAGATCACGAATTTGGGCGGGGAATAATCGATTTGGGGAGTGTTGAAGGAAAAAACACCCCTTTGACCTTTCTTTCACGAAAATTCCCCCTTTTCCCCCCAAAAAGGAAATATTCACAAACTGGACGAAAGAAGACTTGAGTTTTAAATTAGTGACCAAAATTGACTGTCAAAATCCAAAATTTTGTAAATTTTTCGCATGCTCTTTTCCCAAGACCCGAAACCAAGGACAGAAAAAAATTTCGGGAAAACGGGAAAATGGAAAAAAAAAACAAAAAATTTTTAAATAAAGGAACGGCCGGTTTGGGCTTTAATTTGCAGCCCAAGGTCGCCTGGATGGTGGTACGGATGAGGAAAAGCAGACCTTCAAAACACTGCACCCGGGCCACACAGATGCTTTTATGTCTCCCCTTGAACACCCCCCCAAGGAGCTTAGCCCAGTTAAGGGGCATAATGAACCCTTCCGAGTCCCCGCGGGGTGTGCAAAACACCCTGCAGTCATCTGCTTGGAGAAAACCCCCCCCAGGGGCATCGGTCATTCCTGGGTTACCGAGACGTCGCCCGACGCCCACCGACTTCTGACGCCAACTTTGACGGACTGACCCCCATTTAAGGGGAACAACACCCCACGACCCTTTTCCCTGAATGGCTTCTGGGGGCAAAAACCCCCAACCCACATTTAGAGAAGACCCCCGCCGGGAAACGCGGGACCTTGGAATTTTTCCTGGATACCGTAGAGGTAAACCACTTATCCAGAAAGCCCCAATACCCAAAAGGTTTCCGATGCAACGAGTCTCCGCATGACACTGACCACCCTTTTTCATGCCCACAAAACCCCACCCATCTAACACCTTTTCCTTTTTCCGACCCCCCCGAAACAGCCCTTTCTTTACCGTTAGATGACATCACGAAACACAAATGACATTTTACCCTCCAACGGGGGTTGATTTCCAAAAAAAAACAAACAAAAAACTACAACAAAAACCCAAAGGAAAAAACAAAAAACTGAAAACAACCCCCTTTTTAGGGTTTTACTATACCGACCTAGTACCATCACCCTGACTTGAATTTCTACCCCCAGATTAGCTACTGTTGTACTGCAATGGGAAAACTTTATATCGGAGCCCAAAGAGAACAGAGAAGGAGCAGCTGTCTCATGAAAGAAGTCTCCCTGAAATTGTTAATAAATATGCACCCAAGGGATCGATTGGTGGTTATACCTCCGTGTTCTCCACACATACCCGGACTTTTTGGGAACTGTAGCAAAAGTTTTGGTCATTTAAAGAAACGGCTGGCTATCATAAATTTGGTTATGAGGTTTACTACATTACTCACTCGCTAATCAAGCCGCAGCAAATTCACACTCCATATCACCTCTTCAAGATCCATCCGATTTCACAGCTCTTACACCAGATCATTTCCTCAGAGGAGCTCCTCTTCTCCATACACTGGAGACAGAAGGAGACTCCTCCACTTAAAAATCAGATGGGAAAGCATCAAGATTCTCATCACGAATTTAGCCACAGATGGAAAAAAGACTATCTCAAAGATCTCCTAAGAGATATCGACGGAAAACGGAGAAGGAGGCCAATGCCCAGGAATTCATCATCACAGGACGAATAAGATATGTCTTCAACAGAATGGCGAATAGGCCTGATTGAAAAAGGGTTTATCGAGGGCGGGTTACATAAGAGATAATGTTCAACACAAACCCAAAACAAAAAATTAACAAAATAAAAAATATTTCCGATTTTGAAAATTTAACCCCCCCTTTTTAAATTATATGAAAAAATCAAACAAGGGTTGAAGATCAACCAAATTACATTTTAGTTGAATGAAAAAAATTTAATAAATTTAATTCCCTTTGAAATGGGGTAGAGGGGACCCAAACCACCCCAATACCGAAGGTCCGAAAACGTTTTACTCCAAAAGGGCGGCTACCCCTTGCCGCCCGGGGCCAGGGGTTAGCGACCACCGCCATCCGCCGAACACAGGGGATGAGAAAAGCAGTTTTTAAGTTCATTTCAGCCGAATCGCCCCACACGCCCGAAACGATGCACCATGTTTAAAAGAAAGCCCCCCAACAAAAAAAGGTTAAGAGCCCACGGGGTTCAGACCGCCTTTCAAGACCCCGCCACCAAAAGGCTGGGGAAGCGCCGTCAAATTCCAGGGGCCCCATCACACTCTATTTCATCGTTTTCCCGCGAGAAGCCGTGGAAAACCCCCAAGCCCGAAGCCCGCAGCGATAGGGGTTGACACTGCGCCACTGCAAAGGCGAGGTTCCAAAACCCCCGGGACCGGGTTTTCACATGAGCATGACGTTGAAACACCCCCAATCGCACCCCACGTCAATCATCCGCACGTCAAAAACCCACACACAAAGTTCACAGCATACACCACTCACAACCCCCCAAAACATGACACACCGCTATTACTACAAACACAACACAACAACCACACGATTATCAACGAGAGACTGAACGCCTTTTTTCACCACCCAAAACCCCGGGATTGATCCGACCGGGGCGGGGCCACCGTTTCCCGGAAGCAAGGCAGTCGTCCCGGGTATTTTTTTTCATTAAACCCAACAATCACCGCAATTTCCCTTTTTATTAAAACCGCCATGACGTAAGTTAAGTGAGTACATACGCTAAATAAATAAAATTATAGTGAAAAGAAAAGTTTTGCGTTGTGTTTTATTTTATTTAGATCCGTGCTTTCAAATTCCGTAAGTACATATGTATATCTAGTGAACACGTGTGTTTCACCAGAGTTTTGCATCAGGGGACTCAAAAAGAGCAGAATTGAGCATTTACAGTGTTAAATGAGAAAAATAGTGATAATTCCAATGATTAGGAATGTACCCTTACAGATTCGCTTATTTACTATGCAAAAACGACTCTGAAAACCATTTAAAGATGATCGGTATATACATATTTTTGGTATCAATATATATTTTTTATATAAGTATGTATGTATGTTAAAATTTGCATATGTATTTCATTATGATTCCATAAAATCATTAAAAATATATAATACAGTTAGGTTTGTATCATTACCCAAATGTGCATTTCATTTTATTGTAATTAGGTTTAAAATTTTTAATTTAATGTGGCTAAAAGATGGGCCCCCTTTTAATGCCCTAACATAAAAACCAAAAAAAC
>NW_026093388.1:0-6395 GCF_024586455.1 Bactrocera neohumeralis | reverse complement strand
GGGTTTTGCTTCAAATCATTAACATCAAAAAATTAATTTAATTACCTTCTTTTTTCTAAATTTTCAAAACCCAAACGGAAATGATTTGGAAGTTAAATTTTATATTCGGGTATGAGATTTTTTAACATTTAGCAGCGATATTGAGTTGCCAAATCATAACATCAAATAAAAGAAACCTTTCTTTTTTTTGAAGTTGACATAAAGCCATAAAAAATGTTTTTAAGAATTGACAAATTTATTCAGGTATAAAGAGATTTTCTTTTTTTAACATTTAGAGTCGTTTTGAGTTGCTTCAACTTTAAACCCAAACCAAAAAGTTAAACTTCTATCTTTAAAGTTGTATAAACCAAAAAAAAATTTTGGAAGAATTCACTTTTTTAATTAGGTATAAATGATTTTCTTGATTTACACTTTAAGTATATTGGTTGTTAAATATTTAACATCAAATTTTAGTTAAAAACCCTTCTTTTTTTTGAGGTTGCTCCCAAAACCGCAATGCATTTGGAAGAATTGACAATTTTAAATTTCAGGTATGAGATTTTCTTTATTTAAATTTAGAGTCGATATTGAGGTTCAAATCATTAACATCAAATAATTGTTAATTGCCTTCTTCACTTTGAAGTTGCATAAACCCAAACAAAGTTTAAAATTCAAAATTTTATATTAGGTATAAATTAGATTTTCTTTATTTAAATTTAGAACCCATATTGATTTGTTTTTAAATCATTATTTAATATTTTTTAAATTACCTTCTTCATCTTTAAGTTGACAAAAACCCCAAACCCAAATATTTGGAAGAATTCGAAAATTTTATATTCAGGTATGTGATTTTCTTGTATTAAATTTTACAGTCGATATTGAGTTGTTCAAATATTAACATCAAATATTTAAAAAAACCTTCTTCATCTTGCTGAGGTTACTTCCCAAACGGCAGTTTTTGGGAAGAACGAAACTTATATTCAGGTATAAATGATTTTTTGATATCAATTTACATCATATTGATTGTTTAAATCATTAACAAAAAATTTTTTTAAATTTAAACCTTCTTTTTTCTAAGGCAAAAGCCAAACCAGTCATTTGGAAGAATTGGAAATTTATTTCGGGTATAAAGTGATTTTTTTGTTTTTACAATTTAGCAGCGATATTGATTTGTTTCAAATCATTAAAAAAATAATTTTTACCTTTCCCATCTTGCTAAAGGACATGCCAAACGGAAATCATTTGGGAAAAGAAATTTAATTCAGGTATGCGATTTTCTTGTATTCCATTTACAGTCGATATTGAGTTGCTTAAAATATTAACAAAATATTTTTAAAACCTTTTTTTCTAAAGGACTTTGGAAACGGCAGTATTTGGAAGTTGAAATTTTATTTCAGGTATAAAGTAGATTTTCTTGTATATACAAATTTAGCAGTCGATATTGAGTTGCTTCAAATCATAACATCAAATATTTGTTAAAAACCTTCTTTTTTTCTGAAGGAATAAACCCAAAACCATGCATTTGGAAGAATTAAATATTATATTCAGGATAAAGAGATTTTCTTGTATTTAACATTTAAGCATATTGATTGTTCAAATCATTAACATCAAATATTAAAATTGCCTTCTTCTCTTGCTAAAGTTGCATAAACCCAAACGGAAATGAGAATTGAAAATTTTATATTCATAAAAGTGGTTTTTTGTATTTAAATTTTTAAAAGGGGTCGTTTATTGAGTTGTTCCCCAAAAAAACATCAAATATTTAAGTTAAATTTTCTTCATCTTGTTAAAAGGATAAAACCCAAAACGGCAGGGGATTTAAGAATTCAAAAATTTTATTTTTTAATTATAAAGTAGTTTTCCCCCATTTACAAATTTAGCAGTCGATATTGAGTTTTTCAAAAAATTATCAAAAATTTAAAAAATTTTAACCCCTTTCTTATTTTTGCGGGAGGTTGACATAAAGCTATAAGGAGTGCATTTTAAAAAATTTCAAACCTTATTTTCCAGGTAAAAAAATGATTTTTTGTATATACACATTTATAAATGAATTGAGTTGCTTCAAATCACTGAATAAAAATTTTTAAGAAAATTTAAACCCTTTCCCATCTTCTAAAATTTTCAAAAGTTTAACCCATAATTTAAAAATTTCGACAATTTTATATTCAGGTAAAAAGAGATTTTTTTTATTTACAAAAAAGAGTCGATATTGATTTTTAAATAAATTACTAAAATTTAAGAAAAAACATTCTTCATCTTTGAATTGGATAAAGCCAAAACCCAATGTTTTTAAAGAATTTGACAATTTTAAAAATTTTAGGTATAAAAGTCGATTTTCAAATTTTTGAAAATGAAAATTGGGGCCAAACCATTAACATCAAAAAATTTTGATAAAAAAATTCTTTATCTTTTGAAGGGAAAAAGCCAAACGGCCCCGATTTAAGAATTCAAAATAACCTTATATTTCAGGTATAAAGTCGATTTTTTTTACACATTTACAGTAAAATATTTGAGCGTTCAAATCATGAACATAAAAATATTTAAGATAAAAACTTCCCCGTTGAAGTTGGCAAAAACCCCAAACGGCGGGAAAATTTAAGAATTGGAAAAATTTTATTTTTGGTTTTTGGGTAGTTTTTTGTATTTACACATTTAAAAGTCGATATTTTTTTTGTTTAAATCTTTAAATAAAATTTTAAGTTTTAACCCCCTTTTTTATCCTTTGAGGTTGACAAAAAACCAAAAAAAGTGATTTAAAGAATTGGAAATCTTATATTCAGGATAAATGATTTTTTTGTATATAAAACATTTGGGTTAAATTACTGATTTTTTTTTAAAATCATAAACATCAAATTTTTTAAAGAAAATTTAAAAACCTTCCTCATCTTGCTGAATTGGCATTTAAACCCAAAGGAAATACAAAAAATTTTTAAATTTTATTTTTTGGTATGTAGTTTTTCTTTTATTTACACATTTAGCAGTCGAAAAATTATTCCCTTAAATCATAAACATCAAATTTTTAAAAGAAAATTAAACTCTTTTTTGCTGAATTTGGGGAAAAATAAATTTGAAAATGGAAAATTCACAATTTTATTTTCGGTATGTTTTTTTCCAATATTTTAGCTTGATATTGAGTTCCCCAAAATAAATTAACATAAAAACATTTTTTAAATTTTAACCTTCATTTTGGCTGGGGTTTTTGGCAGGGGAACCCAAAAAGGGCAAAATTAAAATACGAAAATTTTATATTAAAAATAAAAAATTTTTTTTTTTTAACATTTGATTATATTGAGTTGTTTAAATCATTAAATCAAATTTTTTGGTTAAAAATTTTAACCCTTTCCCATCTTTTAAAGGGAAAAACCATAACCCATGCAGTTGGAAGAATTCGAAAACCCTTAATTCGGGATAAAGTCGATTTTCTTATATATACACATTTGGGTTTTTTGATATTGAGTTGTTTCAAATCATTAGATCAAAATATTTGATAATTAAACTTCCTCATCTTGCTAATTTTACAAAAAACCAAACGGCGGGTTTTTGGGAATTGAAAATTTTTAATTCAGTAAAAAGGGTCGATTTTCGTATATACAATTTAGAAAATGATATTGATTGTTTAAAATCATTAACATCAAATATTTAAGTTAATTAGCCTTATTCATCTTGCTGAAGTTGACAAAAAGCCATAACGGCAGTGCATTTGGAAGAATTCGACAATCTTATATTCAGGTATAAAGTAGATTTTCTTTGTATTTACACATTTAAAAATGATATAGATTGTTTCAAATCATTAAATCAAATATTTTTTAAATTTAAATCCTTTCATCTTTTAAAATTTGGCATAAACCCATAACGGCACTTTGGAAAAATTGAAATCTTATATTCAGGTATAAATGATTTTTTTTGTATATACACATTTAATTAATACGGGAGTTGCTTCAAATCATAAACATAAAAATATTTAAGAAAATTTAAACCCTTTTTCCATTTTAATTTAAATTACATTCCCTAACGGCGGGCATTTAAAAATTTTAAAGAAAATCCTATATTCGGGTAAAAGAGATTTTTTATTTTAACATTTAGCAGTCGATATTGAGTTGTTAATTTTTAACATCAAAATTTTATTTAAATTTAAACCCTTTCTTCATCTTGAGATTTAAATTTTGGCCAAAACCCATAAAAAATTCAAAATTTTGACATTATAAAAGATTTTTTTTTTTAAAATTTTTAAAGTCGATATTGGGGTTGCTTAAAATAAATTAAATCAAATATTTAAGTTAATTAACCTTTCCATCTTACTGAATTTGACATAAAATAAAGGCAGTGTATTTGGGAACCGAAAATTTTATATTCGGGGTATAAATAGATTTTCTTGTTTTTTACACTTTTTAAAAATGATATTGATTTTTTTTCCCCAAATCATTTAACATAAAATTTTTTGGTTTAACCCCCTTCTTCATTTTTGCTGAGGGGGAAAAAACCAAAACCGGTAGCTTTTTGGAAAAATTTCGACAATTTTATATTAAATTATAAAGTAGATTTTTTTATTTAAAATTTAAAATCGTTTTAAAAATTGTTTCAAATTTTTTCATAATTTTTTTTTAGTTAATTAACCTTCTTCATCTTCGAGGTTGACATAAAATAAGGCAGGGGTTTTTGGGAAAAATTTAAAATTTTTATATTCATTTTATAAAGAGTTTTTCTTTTTTTTTAATTTAGCTGTGGGATATTGAGTTGTTTCAAAAAAACATAAAATTTTTTATTTAAATTTAAACCCTTTTCCCCCCCCATCTTGCTGAGGTTGGCAAAAACCCTTCAAACGGCAAAAAGGGAAAAATTGACAATTTTATATTCAGGTATAAAATTGATTTTTGTATTTTAAATTTAGCAGTCGATATTGAGTTTCTTCAAATCATTAACATCAAATATTTAAGATAATTAACATTTTCATCTTTGAAGGACAAAAAGCCAAACCAATGTTTTGGGAAGAATTGAAATTTTATATTCGGGATAAAGTAGTTTTTTTGTATTTAAAATTTTTAGCAGTTTTTTGAGTTGTTTAAAATTTACTAACATCAAATATTTAAGAACAAACCCTTTTCTTTGTTTTATAAGTTGACATAAAAAAATAAAAGGATTTGGAAGAATTCGAAAATTTTTAATTCAGGTATAAAGTCGATTTTTTTTTGTTTTTTACAAAATTTAAATATATTAAAAGTTGCTTAAAATTTTATTAACATTAAAAAATTTAAAGTTAATTACCTTTTACTTTTGGAGGTTGAAAAAGCCATAACCCAGTGATTTGGAAAAATTGAAATTTTTTTTCCAGGATAAAGTAGATTTTCTTGTATTTACACATTTAGCTGTCGATATTGAGTTGCTTCAAATCACTAACATCAAATATTTTTTAACTAACCTTTTTTTGTTTTACTGAATTTGAAAAAAAACCAACGGCATTTTGGAAAAATTTCGGACAATATTATATTCGGGTATAAAGAGTTTTTTTTTTATTTAAAACATTTAGCAGTCGATATTGATTTTTTTTCCCAAATCATTAACATCAAATAATTGGGTTAATTAGCCCTCTTCATCTTGTTTAAGTTTTAAACCCCAAAAACGGCAGACATTTGGAAAAATTAAATTTTTTTATATTTGGTATAAAGGGGGATTTTCTTGGTTTTTTTAAACATTTTCGTGATATTGATTGTTCAAATCATTAACATAAAAATTTTTTATTTAAATTTTAACCCTTTTCTTCATTTTTGGAGGTTGAAAAAAAGCCATAACGGGTGCTTTTGGGGAAGAATTCGACAAATTTATATTCGGGGTATAAAGTAGATTTTTTTTAACACATTTGGGCAGTCGATATTGAGTTGTTTAAAACCATTAACATAAAATTTTTTTTATTTAAATTTAAACCCTTTCCCATTTTTGGGGGTTTGGGAAAAACCCATAAGGGAAAAGGATTTAAAAAATTTCGACAATCTTATTTTCGGAAAAAAATGATTTTCTTTATTTAACATTTAAAATGATATTAAATTGTTTAAATCTTTAAACATTAAATTTTTAAATTTAAAAACCCTTTTTCATCTTTTGGGGTTTGGGAATAAAAGCCATAAAAGAAGTTTTGGAAAAATTTCCCGAAAATTTTATATTCAAAAAAAAAAGAGTTTTTCTTGTTTTTTTAAATTTAGCAAAAATATTGAGTTGCTTTAAATCATTAACATCAAATATTTGTTAATTACCTTTCTTCAATTTGCTGGTTGAAAAAACCCCAAAACCATAAAAATTCAAAAACAATTTTATTTTAAAGGTATAAAGAGTTTTTTGTATTTACACATTTAAAAAGGATATTATTTTTAAATCACTATCATCAAATATTTAAGATAATTAACCTTCTTCTCTTGCTGAGGTTG
>NW_026093387.1:0-5549 GCF_024586455.1 Bactrocera neohumeralis | reverse complement strand
TGGGGATTAGATTTAAAAATTATAATTTTGGACCTGCAAAATTCTTTTCCCGCCACATAACGGTAAATTAATTCAAGGGAAGTGGTTATTTCGTACCCAAAGTGTTAGCCCAATGAGTTATGTCGCACGAATTTTTATTTTTTCCCCTTCCGTTATAATTTAAAAATTTTTACACAAAAAAAAAAAAATTATTGTTCTAACATCTAGAAAAAAGTTATGACGGAAATGGGAGACCCCCGAGTTATCCAATGAGTTTTGTCCGACTGTATATACAGGGGACCAATAAATTTCATACGCCTAGTTCTTTTAAAATTACGACACGTTTATTTTTTTAAAAAATAAATAAATTTTGGGGTTTTTTTATCGATTTCAAGATATGACATTTAGCATTAAATATAGATACCAAACTTTTTTTTTTACACAACTAAAAAATTAATGCAAAAGTTTAAAAATGCCCCTAATTTATATCAAAAGTTTACGACACTAATGATTTTTATATAAATCAAAAGTAATTACAATATTTTTATTTGGGATAAAAAAAGAACCACAAAATTTATTCATTTAGAAACAAATAAACTTTCTTTCTGAACTTTATTTTTATTTCCATAAAAACGAAAAAGATTATGTGCAGGGGGAATTCAACATCAGAAAAATAAAAGGAAATAACATGTAAATCGAAAAATATAATCGTAGTAAGGGGAACGGAAAATTTTAGAAAATTTACATTGTCAACTTACTATTCGTATAATGGTGAGTTAAGATAAAAGGTTGTCGCTAAAGAAACGGATTTTTAAAAAAAAAAAAAAAATTAATTTTTTTCAAAAGTTATATTTTGTTATTCAAAGTATTTTCCTTGTGTTTGATACAGCGTTTAGCCGACTTTACATTTAAATGAGTTTTTAAGGTCTTTTTTGGGAACGCTCTTGAGAATATCGGTCGTCGCCGGATACTGAAATGTCCTGAAACCATTTCCTTCCATGGGCAAATGAATTTTTCCAAAGGGTAAAAAAATCACGGGTGGATCAGGTGAGTGGGGTAGGATTAATGGTTAATATGGATTTTTTTAAAAAAATCAGTGACAAGCTCGCCCGAGACACGGGCATTATGGGCAACAGGCCGGACCTGCCACGGGGTTTGGTGAGCCCCACGAATGCGTGACAAAAGACTCTTCACAGCAAATTTTCAGTTTTCTGTTTTTTTAAGCTAAAAATTTAAAGGTTTTTGTTTTTTTTTTAATGTTTTTTACCCGTGGAAACTCATCTAACCATTTAAATCATTATTAACAAAAATTATCGGTTACTATATTTTAAAAAAGTTAGGATGCCCTTTAATTATTAATTTTTTGATTTTTTTGAATGATTTTTTCATAAGATATGAAATAACTATGCCCTTTGCTACGATCAAAAAATTACTATAGTGAAAGTATTTTAAAAGTATAAAAAAAGGAATATGTTATGGAAATTTTCACTTCCCCTTTTAACTGCAAGTGATTAGTCAAGAGGGGGAAATTTCTGAAAAAAGAAAGGTAAAAGGGGAGACACATCGATTTTAGAAAGCAAAAAAACGTTATCTGTATATTTGACAAAACAGAAGTTTAAACATAGCTAAGGGGGAAGATACATGTTCAAACGGAAGCAGGATAAGCCCCACCTGATTGTTAAAAAATAAAAGTTCTAAAGAAAAATTAATAAAAAATATATACGGGGAAAAATTTCTTTTTATAATTTACAGAAAATTTGATATCCCATTTTAATTTTTCCCCATACTAAATCAGAAATGACGGGGACTTTTTTATAAAATGTCAACTGAATCGGTGAAATTCGATTTGAAAGCCCTTTAATGAAACTAATAATTTAATTCAAATGCCATCCAAAAATTTTCTTTAAAAAATCAAATGCACAAGCCACTGACTCCCAGAATTTTAGATTTTTTTTTTCATAACCGTAAAATTTTGAAAAGACTGTTGCAAAAGCCTTAACATTATGAGCGAATATGTTGAAATATAAATTTAACATTTATTTAATATTTATTTTTAATTTCCTTTAACATTAACATTAACTAATGCAACGGTTAACATTCCCCAAGGAATAATAAATTAAAAAAAAAAGGGAAAAATTGTAATAATTCACCTTAATCAACTTTTTATTCCAGGTTTTAGCCCGTCAGTCCAATATGTCACCTAAATAGTCCGTTCCACCATTTTTAGAAAGGGTGAATTATTCGAACCTTCATTACACTCGTACTACTTGCGCAATAAGCTATGTACATCATTTACGAAAATAAATTGAAATACAACATGGCGGACAAAAATCTACAAAACCGTTTTTATTTGTTGTAGAAAGTACAATCATTTTAAAAATTAGGTATACAGTTTTATTTTTTTTTAATGACAATATCCAAAAAAAATCCATTACCAAACCCCAATAAAAAAAGGTTATGGGGGAAAAAAAACCCAAAAAATCGTTGAAAAAAGTCCCCATACAAGACCGGTTTCTTAGCAGGAATATTTCTGTGTTGCTAAAAGGAAGTACCGTTTTTTCATTTTTTTTCCTTTTAAGAGTCTGTTTTTGTTTAGTATTTAATTTAGTTGTTTTAATCAGTTAAGCATCAACAATGGCTCCTCGAAAAAAAATTTTCCCTTTGACGGAAACCTTATACAGCACGAAACGAAACAAATCTTTTTTAAAAAATTTAAAAATTTTTAAATTTAAGTCGCCCAACAGTACAGACCATAGTAAAAATATAAAAAAAATGGCTCCACCAAAAAATAAGCCGCGATTTGGGCCCGCCCGGCCCATGTCTCGAAGAGACATCAGCTTGATTCTCAAAGAAGTGAACGATAATCCCCCAAAATTACTGTTCCAAAATTAACCCAAAACATAGCAAGCTCATCAAATAAGTCTGTCCATCCAAAAACAATTCGAAGAGCCCCTGAACAATAAGGGCCCCCCCGAAAAAACCCGGAAAAAAAATTTTTATTTCTGAAAAAAACGGGAAACTTTTTGCAGAGTTCGCCAAACCACATTTGGGGAAGGAATGGATTTTTGGGAAAATTTTGTTTTAAACGAATCGAAGTTTAATTTTATTCGGCGGGGATGGAAGGGCAAAAATTTGGGGAAAAAAAACCCGCCCAAACCAAAAATATATTTTCCCAAAAGTAAAAAACATGGTGGCGGCAACCCTAATGGTTTGGGGGGGGTTTCGGGATCTGGAGTTGGAAAGCTTTTTTTATTGAGGGGTAATAGGATCGTTTAAATACAAGGCATTTTTGGGAAGTTCTGAAGCCTTCAGTGGATAGTTTGGGAGCTTGGTGCAGGCTGGATCTTTCAACAGGAAACGATCAAACACGGCCCATATTGTCAGGATTGGTTGTTTATCACGCCCCCGCAACACACCCCCCCCTAAAAGTCAGATTTAATGTTTTGAACATGCGGGAAAATTTTGAAAAAAAATTAAAAAAATCAGATTTCCAGCTCTGAAATACTCAAAGAACGCATTACAAGGCTTGGAAAGTATTATTTCATCAGTTGACAAATTTAGTGTTCGATCCCCGATGGCTTCAGGCTGTTATTGATCAAACGGGGCCCAATAAATACTAACAAATCGGTTACCTAATTTAACCACAAATTTTTCTTTTTAAGATAAGTTATGTATGTACTGTTTTAGATTTTTTCAATCCTGTTTCGTTTTTATATTTCCCAAAAAAATTTGCAAAAAATGTAATAGTTTTTTCCCTAACGGTTTTTGTAAGCCCTGAAAAAAAAAGACAAGAATGGTTTAAAACCAAAAGTGATCGGTGAGGTAGAGTTGAAACCCCGGATGTCTGTCTGTCCGTCCGTCCGTCTGTCCGTCCTTGTCCGCCCCGTCCGTCCGTCTGCCCGTCCGTCCGTGCGCTGCTTGGAAAAAATAAATATCATGAGGGCGGACCGTATTCCTCGGAAGGTTAAGTTCGAAGATGGAAAAATCCCCCAACGCCACGCCCAAAATGGGGGAACCAAAAACCTATAAAGTGCCCCAAAAAGCCAAAATAAAGATATTAAAGTAAAATTTTGGGCCCAAAAAGGATCGCATTAGGGGGGCATGTTTGGACGTTTTTTTTTGGAAAAAGGGGCGTGGCCCCCCCCTACAAGTTTTTGTACATATCTGGGAAACTACTATAGCTAAAACCCAAACTCTAAAAGGTCTTTTCCCTTCGGGGCATTTCCAAAACATTTTAAAAAAGGGAAAAAATGGTAATAACCACGCCCACCTCCCATACAAAGGTTTGTTGAAAATCCTAAAAGTGCTTTAAACCCACTAAAAAAAAACGCCAGAAACACAAAATTTTTAGGGAAAAAAAATTGCAGAAGGAAGCTGATCAGGTTTTTTTAAAAAAATAGAAAATGGGGGGGTTCGCCCTTTATGGCCCAAAACCATATCTCGGAACTACTGAGGGATTTCAATAAAATTTCGGTATGTAATATTTTTTTTACACCCTGATGATATGTACGAAATAGGGGGGAAATGGTTCAAACCACGCCTTTTCCCAATATAACGCTATTTTGAATTCCTTACCTTTTTTCCATTGGAACCAATGGTGATGCGGAATAAAATTTTACACAAATGGGGATTTAAAAAATATTAAATGATGATAATGAAATCTCGTTTATCACTTTTATCATGGAGTATAAAACGTTCGGTGACACCCAACTTGCGCTTCCTTTTCTTGTTTTGTCGTTTACTATTTTTTGTTAAAAAAGGATTTTTTTGTTTGTCATGATAAGAAATATATTTGAAATAAACTGTATCATTAAATTTTTTTAAAAAAACACTAAATCCCCCGGAAATGGGGGGGTATGTGATTTTGTCCCCCCTGTACATAAAACATACTTACATAGAACCGATAAAAAGTTATATTTTATCATTGACACTGCTTTCTAAAACTAGTTATTGCATTAGTTATTTGCTTACACCTTGCCAAAAATTTTTAAATTTTTTTTTGTATATATTATTTTATAAGTTTAATTTTTTTTCATTTTTTTTACTTTTGTATTTTCCACTAATTTTCTACATTCTTATTCACTAACTGAAATTATTTCAACACAACACAACTCAAATAAAACTAATTTTCGTACTTCACCAATACTCTTTTGCTGGGGCCCCAAGTTGTTTACTTCCATTGACAAGTAACGGCTGCCTTTGCTCTTTCATGCTAACCCCGCATGCTGATAGAGGAGGAAAAAAATTAAAAAAAAATTTATTCGTGCTGGTAAAGAAATTGAGTGATTATAGGGTATTTTATTTTGCTCACCCCTTCTTCGTTTATTTTTGGGGAAAAAAATTTTTCTTATTCTTCACCGAATGAACGATCTCTCTCATAGCCATATTTGGGAATGTGTGCATATTTTTTTAATTTTTTCATCTGGGAAATGATCGGCCAATATTAAATTGATAATATGTTTGATATCAATTCATCTCGCCTAAAATACAATCGTATTACACTAAAAAGGGGGTTTAAAGCAAAAAAAAAAATTTAATAAAAAAATATTTAAAACAAAAAAATGACAAGA
>NW_026093386.1:0-1816 GCF_024586455.1 Bactrocera neohumeralis | reverse complement strand
GCCCATACCCCCAACTGTAGTAAAAAAATTGGGGGGAAAGATAACAACCATTTTCCCCTTTTGCCACGCCCCCGGGGGCCGGGGGCAGTTATACATTTCCGAAAGTTTAAATTACCAACCGGGATTTATTTGACCCCCTTAGGTAAAATTTAGCCCAGAGCGTTTTAATTAAGAAAAATGAAATTTTCCAAATTGTTCTTTTTTGAAAGTTGGGGGGGAAATTACCCATTTTAAAAAAATTTTTAAACCCAATAATTTGTGGGAAAAAAAACCCTTTTTCCCTATTGGGCCCCCCGGGGGGGCCGGGGGGAAATTTAAATTTTAAAAGGGTTTAAAATTTACCTAACCCGGCCAATTTATTTACCACCTGTCAAAATTAGCCGTAGAGCGTTTTGTTAAGAAAAAATGTAATTTTCTCAAATTTTTCATTTTTTGTAAACGTTATCGCCACCCCCCTTTAGGATAGGGGAGATTGGGGGTTTTCCTAAACCCCTTTGGGTGAACTAACTCGAAAAAGGTTTGATTTCCCCCCACCCCATACCCCCCAACTGAGAAAAAAGGGGGAAAATGATAAAAACCCCATTTTCGTTATTCCCACCCCCCCTGGGGTTTTAATTTATATTTTTCAAAGCCTTAAAATTATTTGGGAATTTTTTTGACCCCCAGGCAAAATTTACCCGCAGGGGTTTTTTGTTAAAAAATTTAATTTTTTAAATTTTTTACTTTTTTGTAAATGTAAACGTTATCGCCACGCCCCTGGTAGGGATAGAGGGGAGATTGAGGGCTTTCCTGAAAGCCCTTGGGGTGAACTAACTCGCAAAATGGTTTTGATCCCCCCCAGGCTCCATACCCCTCCAACTGTAATGAAAAAAATTGGGGAAATGATAACAACCCATTTTCGCCTATTGCCACGCCCCCGGTGGGGCCTTGGGGGCAAATTATACATTTCCTGAAAGCTCTTGAAATTACCTAACCGGCGCAATTTATTTGACCCACCTAGGTCAAATACTTTAGCCGCTAGAGCGTTTTAAAGGTTAAGACAAAATGTAAATTTTCTCAAATTGTTACATTTTTTGTAAACGTTATCGCCACGCCCCTGGTAGGGATAGAGGGAAGATTGAGGGCTTTCCTGAAAGCCCTTGGGGTGAACTAACTCGCAAAACGGTTTTGATCCCCCCCAGGCTCCATACCCCTCCAACTGTAATGAAAAAAATTGGGGAAATGATAACAACCCATTTTCGCCTATTGCCACGCCCCCGGTGGGGCCTTGGGGGGCAAATTATACATTTCCTGAAAGCTCTTGAAATTACCTAACCACGGGTGGGCTTTTCCCGTTTATAAAAAAGGGAAGGCTCGTTTTCCCCGGATTAAACCCCCCCTTTTTGGGGGTTAAAAAACTAAAAAAAATTTGGGCATTTTAAAAAAAAAAACCAATTTAAAAAATTGAAAAAAATACCAAAAATTTCCCAAAACCCCGCCGGTTTTTTTTTAAATTTAAATAAAAAAAAATGGGGGAAAGAATTGAAAAATGAAAAAATAAACTTAAGTTTTAAAAAAAAATTTAATTTAAATTAACATTTTGTTTTTAAAAAAAGGGGGGAAAAAATTTTTTGGAAATTTTTTTTAAACCCAATTTATTTGCCACCTTTTCAAAATTTTTGGGGCTTTTGGGCAAAAAATAATTTTTTCTAAATTTTAAATTTTTTAAAACCCGGACTGGGAAAGGGGGTTTATTTTTAAAAAATTTTTTTAAAAAAATTTTTAAAAGGGTTTTTCCCCCCCGGGAAAAAAAATTTTAAAAAATTGGGGGGAAATT
>NW_026093385.1:0-5858 GCF_024586455.1 Bactrocera neohumeralis | reverse complement strand
AGAAGAAGTTTGGGGGCCTTTGACTGATGTTAATTCAGAACTTATTGGAAACTTCTGTACACAAGGCATTTCCAAAGCAAACAGGACGAATCTAGCGCCCCCTGGTAGCGCTATCTATATGTCCATGACATTTCATTGATTGGAAGTGAAGTTATCGCGTTTTAAGTGTGAGTATGTTTGTGTTATCGGTGCAAAAATGAGCTTCGAACAAAGAGCCAACATTAAATTTTGTTTTAAAATTGGTAAAACTTTTACACTTCAATTGATGAAACAAGTTTATGGCGATGGTTGCCTATCCCGCAGCAGAGTGCACGAGTGGTTGCAACGTTTTCAAAGTGGTCGTGAGGACATAAATGACGATCAACATGTGGGCCAATCAAAATCCGTGATCACCGGAAATTCCATCAAAACTGTGCGTGAATTCATCAAAAATCATTTC
Organism: Bactrocera neohumeralis; assembly: GCF_024586455.1. Classification (NCBI taxonomy): domain Eukaryota; kingdom Metazoa; phylum Arthropoda; class Insecta; order Diptera; family Tephritidae; genus Bactrocera; species Bactrocera neohumeralis. Next base: position 5,419 of record NW_026093385.1, on the reverse strand, counting down.
ATCAGCATTTTGACCGAACATTTGGGCTTACGAATGGTGTGGCACGGTTTGTTCCGCACATATTGACTGACGACCAAAAATTGTTCAGAATTCAGCATGCGAAGGACGATTATTTGACCAAAAATCACATTTAAACCATTAACCATTTCCCGTATTCGCCTGATATGACCCCGTTCGACCTCTTCCTTTTTGGAAAAATTCATTTTCCCATGAAAGAAAGCGTTATGCAGACTTAGAGGTCATTCAAAAGGCTTGCACCGGCATACTGGCGGCCATACCGGCCAACGAGCTAAAACACTCGTTCGACATGCTTTTGGACCGTGCAAAAAGCTGTATTGAAACAGAAGGAGACTATTTTGAATAAAATAAATTGATTTTGCCGAAAAACCCATTTGTTCTATTTTTTAAGTCCTGTTTACTTTGGAACGCACCTGTATATGAAAAACCAATTTTCTTTCTTAGTTCATACCAAAGGCCTTACTATAATATGCATACGCTTGCCTTATGGGGATATTTTCCTGTCTAGGATTTTGAAAATCTTTTTTTTTTTTGCATATTTGAAAGTTTAGATTTTCAAAAAATATGACCTTGGAAGGATTTTAAGTAATTGGGCTTTTGGTTTCTATAAAAAAGACGTATTAAAGTGTTTAGTTAAAGCTAATTGCATAAAGAATTACCTCAATTTCCATTCTCTAGTAAATATTCTAGAACCAAATGGTTTTCCTTCTCACTTCATTTTTGAGGCTTTGCCTCCTGCGTATTTTCTAATGAAACAATTATCAAGCTTGCCAGATGGATAGTTCGTTACTCGGTAGAACGATAGTCTGTTAATTTTACAAAAACAAAAAAATGTGAGAAACTGTAACGACTAACGAATTAAAAAAGGCTGGTCTGAATACCCTATTATAGTTAGGCCTTAAGTGAAGCACGGTGGTGGTGGTAGTTAGTGTGGGGAAGGTGTATGGCTAGTTAATATGGACAAGAGATTAAATTTAAAAGCAAAGTGCTGAAAACTTGAAACTCATAAATGAGTTTTACATTCAACAGGATAACGATCCAAAATACACCACAGAGATAATCAAGCTATGCCAGTTAATAATGTGACAAAGCAATTATACACACCTCCCAATATTTTATCCAAACTCGACTTAAAAGGATCATTATTTAAAAATGGAATTATATATCGGGTGATTTTTTTGAGTTAGGATTTTCATGCATTAGTATTTGACAGATCACGTGGGATTTCAGACATGGTGTCAAAGAGAAAGATGCTCAGTATGCTTTGACATTTCATCATGAATAGACTTACTAACGAGCAACGCTTGCAAATCATTGAATTTTATTACCAAAATCAGTGTTCGGTTCGAAATGTGTTTCGTGCTTTTTTATCGACAAATTTTGTTCAGCGATGAGGCTCATTTCTGGTTGAATGGCTACGTAAATAAGCAAAATTGCCGCATTTGGGGTGAAGAGCAACCAGAAGCCGTTCAAGAACTGCCCATGCATCCCGAAAATGCACTGTTTGGTGTGGTTTGTACGCTGGTGGAATCATTGGACCGTATTTTTTCAAAGATGCTGTTGGACGCAACGTTACGGTGAATGGCGATCGCTATCGTTCGATGCTAACAAACTTTTTGTTGCCAAAAATGGAAGAACTGAACTTGGTTGACATGTGGTTTCAACAAGATGGCGCTACATGCCACACAGCTCGCGATTCTATGCCCATTTTGAGGGAAAACTTCGGAGAACAATTCATCTCAAGAAATGGACCCGTAAGTTGGCCACCAAGATCATGCGATTTAACGCCTTTAGACTATTTTTTGTGGGGCTACGTCAAGTCTAAAGTCTACAGAAATAAGCCAGCAACTATTCCAGCTTTGGAAGACAACATTTCCGAAGAAATTCGGGCTATTCCGGCCGAAATGCTCGAAAAAGTTGCCCAAAATTGGACTTTCCGAATGGACCACCTAAGACGCAGCCGCGGTCAACATTTAAATGAAATTATCTTCAAAAAGTAAATGTCATGAACCAATCTAACGTTTCAAATAAAGAACCGATGAGATTTTGCAAATTTTATGCGTTTTTTTTTTTTTAAAAGTTATCAAGCTCTTAAAAATCACCCGATATAATGGGTTGTCAAAAATCTTGCGGTACTTTTATTGAATTTTTTTATTGAAATCGAAATGAATTTTTGATGATTCAGGCCCAGCTCTTGACCGATGCTACGGCTGCTACTATGCCGGTCTCTTTCGACCAATTCAGCGATTTTATCGCAATTTTCGACGACAGGCCTTCGTGGCGCATCTTCGACCAGAACACCTACACCAGAACGAAAACGTTGAAACCATCGTTGTGCGGTGGAAATGGAAACTGTATCGGGTCCATAAACTGCACAAATTTTATTGGCGGCTTGAGATGCATTTTTGCCTTTATCGTAGTAGTACTGTAAAATATGCCGTATTTTCTCTTTATTTAGCTCAATGTTGGCGACGCTATAACTCACGAACGACTTAAAATAAACGACAATCAATCAAACACGCGTTAGCGCGTGAAATGAGCTTTCCAAAAATATATAGCATGACCCGATGCGACGAATAAAACTACAACTACGCGCTTTCAGCGCCAACTAGCGAAAATACCGCAAGACTTTTTGACAACCTGTAATATTACAAAAATCACATGGGCCAAACTCGATTTCAACACATATCGCTAATAGAATTGAAGATAAAACCGCGTTTAAACGAGGTAATTGATACTTTGCATGAAAAACACAAGAAAATTTGTAAATATAATTGTTATATAGTCAGTTGGAAGGCCGCACCTTTATATAATAAACCCTTGTATCTTCTCTATTTCGTTTTATTAGCCAAACCTACACCAAGTATTAATTGTAATTTATGTTCTTACTGTTTAATACCTACGCTGGGCAGGTGTACACAAAAAAAAACTTAAGTAGCTTAGCATTTTTAAAGTAGTTATATATCTCATACTTTTATTTGATAAAACCTAGTCAGTTTACATAGCAGTGGGCCCATTTTTTTAATTTACCGCAGGACCTTTGGATTTACCTAGCTACGCCACTGGCCATACATTGACCTATATTTTCGGTTAAGAGTCAATATAGATAATAAGGTGCCCCATATTCGGTACTTAGAGGCCAGTTTGGGTTGAATTTCGACACTTGGTCATGCTGTCATACTTTAAACGCATTATTATTTTAGCCCACATGTGCCTTTGCCCGATGATCCCCAGGTGTCAAATTTCTGTTCTATATTTTAAGTTAAGTTGGTCCGGTTATGCCCATCTACGAACTTGCCTTTCCATTTTTAAAAGGAATATGTGTTACCTAGTTGCATTACGATATCTCAATTTTTACTCAAGTTACTGACTGCACATACAGACGGAGGGCCGTATGTAAAACCCTATATCTATTTCGATTAGTTTTAGTTGATACAAACAAGAGCAAGAGTACAAAAACAAGCAAAAATTGTTAACAGTTGCAGTGATGTATTGTCAAATTTTGAAAATTTTATCTAATCTGCAAGATTGGGTAAACTTTTCCCACAATACGTTGCTGCATTTTTGATTTACAAATGTTTTATTTAATACAAAAATTTCCAAAGTTAACGGTAATTAGTTAGATTGTCAAAATTTTTTATTACTCTTTTGAAATGTAATAAATAAATCATATGCCGTTTGCAGAATCGTCGCTTCTGATTAGGAGAAAAGTTTTTATGAGGGCAATTGTAGTTTCTATTGAAATATAAATTATACATTATTTTTTACTTCTCCACCATTACTGAGTACAAAAACAAATACTGTTTTTGTTTGCTGCTAGAAGACATTTTGCTTCATAATCGACACAACTATTGAAAAGCTTATTGCATTTCATTTGCATGTTATTTTCAGAATAACTTTGCTTATATTGGTAGTTTACTTATGTTGTCCAAATAAAATCTTAGCTAAGCACTGTTGCGTTTGCGTTTCACAGTCAATGCTTAATTTCTCTAACATTTCATTATGATATATGGCAACGTTATGGGCAACATATGTTATGTCTGTCTGTCTGTCTGTCATATAAACTGAACACAGAGTTACTAACAGAAATGCACCTGTGAAGGGGTATTTAGCTTCGATTACTGCAAACTGAATATATCGCAAAAGTATTGTATTTGTAAAAATATTATATATAAACTGAAGTAAATTTTACTTTTAATTAATATCGGATCTTTAATATATTTAACATATGTATATAAAACTAACGTTCCAAATCTACCCACAAGTCGGGTAGGGACTGAGGTGGTGTTTCTAAAACTTTTGGAGTATTGTACAATATCTGCAGTTTGTATTGTGAGCTGTATGTTGCAGGTCGTTATCGTATTGAAATACAATGTTTAACGACCGGAAAGCTCGAATATATGTATATGCGCTATCGTTTAAATTATATTTTTACAAAATAGTAAATTTATCTATTTTAGCAGTAATAAACTACAGCCCCATAGAAGTACATTTCCACCCCCGTGCTTAACCGAACATAATGTGTTTTTCCTTTGCATTTCGGAATTCACCGCTCGCCAAACCTTTTTGGAGCTGAAGTACTTTATACTTAAAGTAGTTTAAATTCATATATTTGTTTAAAATAAGATTTCTTATTATAATCTTGGAACATGTCACTACAGAGTATGATATTTTTGTTCATCTAACCGTTGTACGCATCACCTAAAATTAAGCGAGATGCATATAGAGCTGTACAAAAATATATAAACGATCAGGATGACAAGACGAGTTGGACGGGCAGATGGACAGACAGACAGTCACAAGTATTTAAAATCGTCTCGTCATTCTGATCGTTTATATAAGTATATATACATATATATTAAACTACAATTCGGAACAGCGGATCGCTAAGGGCAACTGCCGGCAACAAAATTTGAAAAAGTGGGCACTGGCGCTCTCTTTAAGAAGTTTACTGTAAATATCTCTTAAACCACTTAAACTACAAAAACAAATTTTCTATGCACAAAATAGTATAAGAATTCACCGACAGTGTGAAAATGGATTAAATCGGAAGATAACCCTTAAATCCCCATATAACTGAACTTTTAGAACCAAAAAAAGTGCTATAAATCAATAACTAAATACAACTTTTAGTGGAAATCACATATCTCGAAACCCGCCAAATTGGATATGTGACATTTTTTTATATTACAGAAATGGGGAAAATCGGACTACAGCCAATGCCTAGTATTAATTTAAAAATAACCTTAAATCTCTTTCACTTTCCCAGTACACAAAATCAGAAGCAATTGATGTAAGGGTTAAAACTTAACTTAATAATTTTTTAAAATATACACCCTGATAAAAACCAACTAAAAAAATTCAATCCCCCAGGGAAAATGTGGCCCCGGGATCCGGTTTA
>NW_026093384.1:0-6068 GCF_024586455.1 Bactrocera neohumeralis | reverse complement strand
AAAAACACACTAGTTTTCCCAAAAAAAAAAAATAACCCCAAAAAAAGATAATGAGAATTCTGGAAAGATTTTACATTACTCATCACACGATAATGAATTTATAGCCCGACAGACGACAGCGCTAATATGCATTAGCGGGCTTAATTTACATTTACTTGCGCAATTCGACCCATGTTAATTAATGCAGAAGAATTTCGTGCATTTACCTGAATTTAAAATTTGAGTAGGGTAACACTGCTCAAAAATGGCAGATTTTTGCTATTTTTTGATGTCGCGTGAGGTCTGCTGCCTCCTTTTGCGTTTACAGCATCAGAGTTAAGCAGTTTTATATTGCTAATTAAATTATATATGTGCAAGTATATTAAAAAAAAAAACAAATTTTTAAGATTTCTAGATGGCAGAAAATAAACAACGAACAGTTTGCTATCCATTTTTCCAGCATTCTTAACTTTTTCGCACACTTTTTCCGCATTACAATCAATTATTGCTTTTAATTATCTTTTAACGTAGTTAATAATAAAGGTGGATGGAGTCATGTGTAGTTCATGCAAGTGAGGAAAGTTCTCTGATCGCCATTCACTTGGGAGTGGCCAGAAACGATTCTTTACATAAGGCTAAGAATATCCGATAACAAAATCGTGATTGGCAACTTTAACGCCAGGGTGGGCAAAGAAGGTGTATTTGGCACTACGGTCGGTAAATTCAGCCTCACGACGAAACATCCCCAAATGAGTTGAGGCTGATTGACTTCGCCGGGGCCCGAAATATGGTTATCTGTAGTACTAAATACCAGCACAAGAAGCACAAGAAGATACATCAAGCTACCTTGCTGTCTCCGGATCGAAAGCCACCAACCAGATCGATCATGTTGTGATAGACGGAAAACACGTGCCAGTGGGAACTGTGAGACGGCATTTCAAGCTCCTTACGTACAGCTGTAACCGACGCAACGTTACGATCGATCACAACACGTGCGGGATGGGATAGATACTAAGAGTTCAAGAGGGGGAAAATATACGCGTTTGCAGACAGGGAAAGAGAGAGGCCGAAATGCGAGTATGAAGAGCTTGAGAAGCTGGCGGACAGGGGTTATGTTCGAAAATTCTACGAAAAATGCGGCGTCTAACAGAAGGTTTCAAGATCGGAGCATACTCTTGTAGAACTACCAAAGGTGATCTAGCGACCGATGCCAAGAGCATACTTCTCCGACGATAGCAAATTACCCGTCTGAAAACAACAAAGCGGCGGAGGTCGATGTATTGCCGGCCGCATCGCATCAGCTTCTTTTGTAAAATATGGTCGGACGAAAGCATCGATAGTTCCAGCTGCAGAACTAAACCGAGAAGGTATAATCTTCTATAAGAGTGTACAGTTGCTGGCGTATGCTGATGATATTGATATCTTTGGCTTAACCACCGCGCCGTTATTTCTCCTTTCTACAGAATGAATAAGGCAACGAAGCAAATGGGTCTGGTGGTGAACGAGGGCAAAACGAAATATCTCCTGTCATCAAACAGACGATCGTCGCACTCGCGACTGGGAAATTAAAAGACAGCGACGGCGCTGGCTATGTAATGTTGTCCGAATGGACGAAAACACTCCAGCTCTGAATTCTATTATACATATGTATCTATTCGACGCAGTACCCGCCGGGGGAAGCAGAGGAAGAGGAAGACATCCCCTCCGTTGGAAATACCAAGTGGAGAAAGACCTGGCTATGTTTGGAATATCCAATTGCGCCACGTAGCGAAAAGAAGAAACAACTGGCGCGCTGTTATTAACTCAGCTATAACCGCGTAAGCGGTTTCTACGCCAGTAAAGAAGAAGAAGAAGAAGGTTGACGTTTTGCATCTTAAAGTTGCAAGGGTATAAAATGTTCGTAAGCACCCGAATTTAACCCTTACTTACTTGTTAATTTAGTTTGTTTTATTTCGTGTTGCTACAGAGAATAATATTTTCATTCACCTAATGTTTGTTTGTATCACCTAAGCCTAATTGAAATAGATATACATAGGTTTATATAGCAGTGGTAGCCACTCAAAGTGGCTCACCTTTGACAGTTTAGAACATATTATAACACCAAACCTATATTATTTATTTTGCATTGCTAATATTTTCAAACTTTAATTTATAAGCAACTGGCTAACCCTTGCAGCCGTTGTCCTGCAGCGAAATTATGTCTTTTTGAAATGAAAAGACAGAAATTCATATTGTGTTGATTATCATTTATTTGAGATTTTTGAACATTTTTTTTCAATAAACAACAATTTTTGGTTTCTGTTCCGGTGTACAGAAAAGATGGTTTTCCAACTCGTGAGCACGCCACGTACATACTTATATCTGGCCGTGTGAAAATTATAGCATTTCCAAATTTATGCCACACACTATGCGACTATCCTTGTGTCCTGTCGATTGTCATTTCAAATGCAATTTTCCCTGGAAACGGAATACGTTTGAACTGAAATGGCAAATCGTTAGAACTCAAAAGAAATCCGTAGAATCAAGCATTCTGCCCCATAACGACAAGCCTCTCCAAAGAATTTATTTAGGAGTTCCACTGGATCATTCACGGTGTTGTCTTCATTGTCAAGACGATCGATCGATTTGTATGAGCGCAAACCTCCAGGACTTTGACTTTGAGTCTTCCAATTTAAGTTATTAACATCGGTATTTTTGCCAGCTAACATTGGGCATGCATTTAAGGAATCGTACTAACGATAATTTGTCCAATGTTCGTATAAACATTCCTGATGAGTCCATCTTTCGTGAATTGATAAACGGCATATAGAATTGATATCAAACCTCCGGAAGTATCAACCGGTATTGACCCATTTCCAAATCTTAGCGTATACGATGCAAAATGTCTTCGGCAATGTAATTTTTGGTCGTATCCCATAACTGACCTGGAATTTGGAGGCTGATATCGCGAAAGGTGCAAACTTCATTCCAGTGATTATTAATTGTATGTATAATATCAAGGTATTTCCGAATAGAGTAAGTTCTCGCAAACGGTTCACTGACGAAAGTTGTGAAAAACTCGTAAATGTTAATTTTGTTGGGGGGATTTTCCCTGTCTGTACTGTATTCTCTGTGTTGAAATAGACTATTTGGTCATTCTCCAAATTAATCTGCGAAATGCACAACAGTCGGAAAACGTACATTAATCGCAAAGTAAATATCATACAAAGCTCTTTAATACAGTTCACGTATCGATCGTATCGTTCAAGACCAGTAACCGCCATGTTGCTTCCTTTGGTGACGTATTTACAAACGTATTTTATCGATTACACCAAACTGCAATACGCAACATTGACATGACTTTTGAATGTGAATTAGACAACAGTGGCGACTATGGTACGATCCATATGTTGTCGACTTCGATGTGTTGTTAACTTCGATATTCACGCCTCTAAATTGAATGCTAAATGTTCTGCCGAAGACGATAGAGTGGATATCCATCATTTCCAGTTTTTGTTTCCGAAAGAAAAGCACGTGGATAATGCTTCGCGCATTTATTGTCAGACACAAAAACCGAAGTGGGATTGTGGTGTCCACATGGTCCATGAACCATATTGGTTTTCCCACTTCGTATAATTCTGGATCTATCTCTAGATCAAGAATTTCCGCATAAATAATTCATCAATTTGATCTGGTGTAACCACCATCCCCATCCAAAGAAGAATGTGTGCGTGCGGCAACCCTCTTTTTTGCTACTCAACAGAATATATCCAGCATCTAACAGCATCATATATATCATAAATGACCGGAAATAGAAAAGCAAGCGACAGAAATTGAACGATTCAAATAATTTACAAATCAAAATATTAAAAACAAAACAAAAACAAAAATTTAAAAAAATTTATAAAAAGTATATATAATAAGAATAAGTATTCATTACACATATGAGTTTTTCATTGTTTTTAATATGTATTCTGCTATTCGGGGCGGAGACAAACTGAACGAATCAATAACCATGAAAATTGAATGACTTGCTCACGACACTGTTGGACAGTCATAATTTTAAAGTTGTAGATAATTTCGTCTATTTAGGAACCAGTATTAACACCACCAACAATGTCAGCCTGGAAATCCAACGCAGGATTGCTCTTGCCAACAGGTGCTACTGGACTGAGTAGGCAATTGAAAAGTAAAGTCCTCTCTCGACGAACAAAAACTAAACTCTATAAGTCCCTCATAATTCCCGTCCTGCTATATGGTGCAGAGGCTTGGGCGATGACAGCAACCGATGAGTCGACGTTACGAGTTTTCGAGAGGAAGTTCTGCGAAAGATTTATGGTCCTTTGCGCATTGGCCACGGCGAATATCGCATTCGATGGAACGATGAGCTGTACGAGATATACGACGACATTGACATAGTTCAGCGAATTAAAAGACAGCGGCTACGCTGGCTAGGTCATGTTGTCCGGATGGACGAAAACACTCCAGCTCTGAAAGTATTCGACGCTGTATCACGCCGGGGAAGCAGAGGAAGAGGAAGACCTCCACCGTTGGAAGGACCAAGTGGAGAAGGACCTGGCTTCGCTTGAATATCCAATTGGCGCCACGTAGCGAAAAGAAGAAACGACTGGCGCGCTGTTGTTAACTCGGCTATAATCGCGTGAGCGGTGTCTACTCCAATTAAGAAGAAGAAGAAGTAGTCGACGCATTTTCAAAGTTTATGTGGCTGTACCTCACGCGAAACACAGGTACCGATAGTGTAGTGGCAAACCTTAAAAACAGTCAGCCCTGTTCGGTAACCCAAACGAATTATATCAGATAGGGAACGGCGTTTACATCAAATATGTTTAAGGATTACTGTATAAGCGAGGGAATACAACACTTACTAACTGCCACAGGTGTTCCGACGGGAAATGGCCAGGTAGAACGCATGCATAAGATCGTAATTCCGATGCTATCAAAGATGTGGGCTGAAAAGCCCGAAGTCATGGTATAGGTATTTAACCGAAAGTTCAGCAAACCATAAACAATACACTGCCGAGAAGTACAAGATTCTCACCTTTCACCTTCTCAGGTGTTGAAATGCGCGAATGTAAAAAGCAGCCGGCACTAGCCGAGATGCTAGACGAGATAACTATTGAAGATTTAGATAAAGAAAGAGAGTCACAGCGAAAGGAAGCGAACGAAAAGATTGCGAAAATTAAGGGGGAAAATAAGAGATCTTTTAACAAAAACAGGAAAGAAAGCGTACAGTATAAACAATGAGCTAGTTATTATTGTACCCAATATGGTACTGCCTTTAAAAATTGAGACTCAAGTTTTTCTGTCCGTACAAGATAAAACAGACTTTGGGACAATGACAGATACGAAGTAGAAAAAGTAGGGGATCACGAGGGCCCCGGACACACGACAACTGTAGCTGAAAATATGAAAAGATGGCAACCTCCATTCGAGGGCGAATGCAGAGTCAGAGGGCCGAATGGAGGATGGCATCCCTGGAAGAAAGGGAAAATAGAAAAGGGACAACACAGAAATGATGTAGCGTGGGTTGCTCCGATTGCGATGAGCAAAAAGAAAGGGAGTCAGAAGTCGGTCGCCAAACTGAACAGACGCGCGCAGCAAACTAAGAAGAAGTATTTTAACTAAAACCGGAAGGAATAAGTGAAGATTATATTGTAACTAAAAGTGGAAAGAATAACGTTGTTGTAACTAAGTAGAAGTTGTTGTTGTAACTAAAAAGCGAATTGTATCTTTTAAATAAAAGTAAACCGGTAAACATTTTCAAACCAAAAGAGCATACTTATTTTGGATATTGTGGACAGAAGAGGGTATCGAACCCCACATACAAATAATATATATTGCCGCTGATTTATGGTTTTTGAGATATTTGTATTTTTAAAAAGTTCAAAAAATTCAACAAAATAAATAATGAATTTTATAGTTATATTTTTTTATCTTTTATATCCACTAACACTGCACTAATTCATTTCTAACCTTTTATTTTATATTTAATAGTGCAAAAATAACTTTTATTCAACATTTAACTTTTTGTTCATTTATTTTTGTTCATACAATAACAAAAAGGGTTGCATTCTAACAAAAATCAGGTC
>NW_026093383.1:0-5799 GCF_024586455.1 Bactrocera neohumeralis | reverse complement strand
AAAAATTTTAAATTTTTCTTTTTTTACAACTATACGGGCATATTGTGAGATCGTATTGCGGTTGAATTGTACAGAAAAAACAAAATATTAATAAAATGTGTCTCAATATAGTATTCTATATACTCGACCATGTGCAATGAAGGTGATATTAAATCTGACAAAAATTGCCATAAGCTGACAACACTTTAAAATATTTTCGGAGCAGTAGTGGCTTCTATTAAAAGAAAATAAATGGTGAAAAGATTGACTTAATAATTCTTAACCTAATTTCTTTCTGGGTTTATTTGATTTTGCATTGAAATTTATTTCAATTGGTGGTAAGAATTCAAATGTTTCATGCATTGAACTAACGAACTTTCTGGGAAACGCAGACTATTGTCTGCTTTATTTATTAAATTTTACGAATTTTTTTTTGCCAACATATACACATGCACATATCATATTCATGTATTTATGTATTTGCGTATATAGATATTTAATTAAAATATAAAATTTCAATTATTTGCAGTGGCATTGAAACAACTTTGTGTGCGCAATAAATGAAAACTTTCGAAATATGGTTTTACACACATACCTATCTACATATGTATGAGCGCCGACGGTAAACAAAATAAAATCAAATAAATTTCGGCCGGTGCAGAGATAGGCAAAAAAATTGTAACCGACGACCATGAAAAGCTGTGTGAAAGTATAAAGCAAAAATAGTTTCTGTAAATGGGACTTTTCGAGGAATGCAACACTTGACAAGCCAGCAGCAGTTGCGGCTTAGAGTCGCTTGAAAATAACAGCAGCAGCAGCAACAGTAATCACAAAACAATAACCACAGCGCAGCAAACGGCCGGAGCAAAATAGCAAAACATTGAGAACAATCAAGCAGCTGCACAATCGCATTTGAGTATTTAACAATTTTCACATAAACACATACACGCATTCGTGTATACGTTGCAGCGCAATACACCACATACGAATGAAAAATGAAGCTGACGGAGTTGCTGTCCTACTTTTGCCTCTTTGCTATGCGCCAGGATACAAGGTGAGTGCCAAAACGCATATGTGTGTGTTTAGATTCACTAGATTTTTACAATCCATTATCTAGATATAGCTTAATTTCAGATTTTCACGATTTCAGAATTTAAAGCAAATGAGTTTTCGTTGTTTTGTACATTATTTTTCGATTTTAATTGAGTCACTTGCTCACTGAAATGGTGTCCATAGCTTTAATATTGCCAGAGTAAATTTAAGGTTATTTCACTCTATTTTCCGGGTGTCACTTGAACTTTCTCATATTAATTGTGTTTGGTATTTTTTTGTGCCAGCAGAAATATTTACCATCTTAACGCAATGAAGAAAGTTAAAAAAAATTTAATTTTGTATGTTAAAATCAAAAAGAAGTAAATAAAAAATTTAATAAAAACAGGAAAAGCGTTAACTGGTTGCACTAGAACTCAACAGTGGGTTGTATGAGGTCGGTTGTATGGCATATTATATGTCATAATGATAGATCTGAACAATTTCTTTTGAAATTGCATTATTACCTTACACAATAACCTAAGCCAAATTTCTCGAGGACATCTCGTTAAACAAAAAGGTTTCCATACAAGCGCCTTATACCGATTGTTCAGCTTGAATGGCAAACACGCTATGTATTCAAAAATTTTTATTTTTTTTTTCAATTGGTACTCGCAAAAATAGGTTCCTAGACACCTCTAAGAAAGCCTCTCCAAATATGAGTTTTTAATTGTAACGGGAAGGTCCTCCCGCCTAACGGTTTTCTATTTTTTGTTATCAGATAGAAAAATTTATATCTCGTTTCCAACTACTTGAAAAATATCTTGTTAATTAGGTTTTTTAGGAAATTGAATGCTCTAAAATATGGTCTCTTATGATTTTTTCGTAAACCCAACCGTTTAAAAGATATTAACGGTTGAAATTTGACTATTTTTGGAAAATTCTTTATTTCTTATTAATTTTATAACTCAATGAAAAAAATTATGAATGATGAAACACATAGTTTTGTAGGAAATTTACTGCTCTATAAAAATGGTCTACTATGATATTTCGATTAAGTTAAGCGTTTACGAGATATTCATCGTCAAACATCAATGCATATTTGGGTGGATCAAAAAAATTTTTTTTTTTTTGCGTTTGGTACTCTGAAAATAATAGGTGAATAGGTTCTTAGACACCTCTAAGAAAGCCTCCAAAATCTATTCATAATAATTTTTTTCATTGAGTTATAAAATTAATAAGAAATAAAGAATTTTTCCAAAAATAGTCAAATTTCAACCGTTAATATTTTTTAAACGGTTGGGTTTACGAAAAAATACGAGACCATATTTTAGAGCATTCAATTTCCTACAAAACCTAATTAACAAGATATTTTTTCAAGTAGTTGGAAAGCAGATATAAATTTTTTTCTATCTGATAATAAGAAAATAGAAAACCGTTAGCGGGAGGACCTTCCCGTTACAATTAAAAACTCATATTTGGAGAGGCTTTCTTAGAGGTGTCTAGGAACCTATTTTTTGCAAGTACCAATTGAAAAAAAAAAAAATTTTTGAATCACCCTAATTATACGCTATAATGCTATAGTAGTTCGATATTAGCGGAGCCGAAAAATGAGGACGAGTGTAAAATTTCATATCGATATCACAAAGGTGGAAGACTAGTTCGCGTATATACTGACAAGCGGACGACCGGGATCATTCTTGGGGAGAAAAGGACTTGTGAATGACTTTAGATCGATAACTCAAAAACTGAGAGACTAGTTCGCGTATAGTACAGATGGACCAACGGGCATGGCTAACAGACTTAGCTGTTGACGCTGATCAGTTATATATATATTTTATAAGATCTCCGAAGGTTTTTCCTCTGCTCAGTGTGTAATTACAGGAACTGTTGAACTATTTACAACAATTTTTGGTGTTCTTCTCCTTCATCTTGGTGTAGACATATTACGCGGTTTAAGACGAGTTTACAACAACGCGCCAGTCATTCTTCCTTTTCGATAAAGGTTTGTTCTTTTTTTTTCTTTGTCAGCTTTCAGTTCTGCAGCTATTTTTTTGTGTCTGATCAATCGATTCTTTCTGAAGAATAACGCTGAGTGAAAGAGTTAGAGATAAAATATCACATAGCCAAAAATCTCAATTATAAATTCAAAATATCATGCGCTGCGATGAGTATCGTTGCTTTTCTTTTTTTTTCAGAGTGGTAAAATTATTAATTAGCCAATTAGCACTTTGGGGTGACATTATGTTATTTATCATACTGAGTAATTTCGAATAACTGAAAATCTAAATAAAAGACTGAATATTCAAAATTATAATAGGAAGATGACACTAAATCACCAAGTCTATAGAACTCTCAAGGGTTGTGGCGCTCTTTCAAAACTATTCGAGCTGTGGCTAGTATAATATAATAGAAATTATTTAATAGCATCTAGATGGACAGTAAAAAGGTAAAATAATTTTTAATAAAAAGGGTGGGAGAGTTTTTCAATATATACCATAGTACTGCCTACCGCTGGTTGACAAAACAATAAATGCTGGATAGAATGGAGATATAATAACTTCTGTTTTTTTTCTTTCTACTAAGCTTTGAGAATAAAAAATACAATTTATTTAATTTTACAAATTATTTTATCAGCATAAGTTATGGATACAGCCAGCCAAAAATGCGTTTACTTGCCACACACAAGCTCTGCACTTTTGACTAGAAACACAAAAATAAACCCTTTCGATTACTTGCGATTTTCAGTGTACACACTTAACGGTACATGCTTGCATACTGACATGCAGTTAAACTCCCCAACTATTACCGCACTTAACTGCGTTATCATTTAAGTTATTTATTAGCAACTCACGGGTGAAGCTTAATTTCTTAAAAGCTCATTTCAGGAAATTTTGCTTTCTTCGCACTTTTGGCACGCTTGCAACCTACACCCACGGTACAGTAATTTGAATCCACATACACACATGCACGTATGCGCTTAACATATACCTAGCGAAGTCCTAAGCAACCTTGCAGCTGATTTATTGTCCATAAAATTTATGGTAACTTTAATTCAAGCGTTTTGTTGCTTGTACCATGCAACAGCATTTTTTCCAAGCAGCTCACGGACAGACAACAGACGGGCAAATAGTTGTGCATGTGCATGGGGTGATCAGCGAAGAATTTGGAAGACGTGTGGGCGGCGACCCACGTTACAGACTGCACAACTGAGCATGCAATTTGAAATATTCCAACACACACTGATGGTGGCGGGATCTGCTTGCCATGCACAATAAATGGTGGAACTTAAATGTCCTGGCGTCCTGGTGTCAGCACCAAGATCCTGGCATCTGTTCTTGGCCGATTTCGCTGTTACTGCTTGGCGCTGCTTATTGTTGTTGCTGAACAGCTTATCCTGGTTTTCACCTTAATGCTTTTTTTTCCTCTTTATTCATATTTCCGGTTTATTTTGCTGTTATTGCTGCTGTTGTTAGTTATTGTAGAGCAGCATGCTTTCCCACTAAGTTTATTTATATGTGTACATATGTACATATTTGTATATAATCTTGCATACATATGCACTTTTATGCTTAATTGTATATATGCTACATACGTACATTTGTGTATATTTTGAGAATTGCAATGCGCGCAGGAAACTATACCCTAAATAGTGCCAGGAAGTGCAGCTGAAAGTGTATTTGGGTTAGGGGGAATTTTGACAAAAACCTAAAATGGATTTGGCGCAAAATAAAATGCCTGGCGAAAAGTGTATTTTTATTTTTCAAGTCAAGATTTACAGTCAAAAAATATATACGTAGCTCTGGGAACAACGAAGTTTATTTAAAACTGTGCCTGCCTGTGAAGTTTTCAGCGAAAAATTTGCAGCGTTTCGTTGCTCAGCGTTGCCCAGTGTAGCCAGCACTGCTAGCGTTCCTTATGCATAGGAGGCGATTAGGTCTACCGGCAGCAGCAGTTGCTTGAAATAAGTATTTTCAACGGTCGATAGTGCAAGTCAGCAGTGTCACTTAAATTTATGAAAACTTTCGGGAAAAATTACTCCTTTAGTAATTAACAATTGTTCTAGAGCAAAGGTATGGTTTTACTTCATTACGATTGCATTATAGTAAATCGTTCTATTTGCTATTTGTACTAATGGTCCAGTCTTCTCTGAACCTAAGGCGAAGGCATTAACGGACTTTGCTAGTTAAGATTCACTGAATTAAAAAAACTTATAACTGCTTTCTTTAAGGTTAGTGATCACACTAAGCAATTCTACAAGCATCTCTCAAATATTGTCCTAGGTTTCAAGTTGAACCGAGTAATAGTTTCGAGGTACAGCCTTGAGAACTTGTGCCTCAAGGCTAACTTGACTGAGTGGGCTGTCTTAAACACGTTTTTCTCTTTCTTAGTGTTTTTGAAGTCGGCTGGTAAGATTTCTCGAGAACTATTCATCATGTTCCACTAGGAACTACATGAAAAAATATATATATTCATCATTATGAAATTCTACACAGGTCCTGAAATACAATTTTTAAAGACTTGGACAAGGTTTTTTCGATTATAGGTATTTGAAAAAAATGTCCCGAAATGTTCAATTTGGAAATTTTAATTTTTTTCTTTAAATTGCCTGCTAAAATCTATTTTTTTCCTTTATCCAAGTTATAAGTTAAGGTTTTACTAAACAAATATTTTTTCACTATAAATTTCGAAATTTTTGCGAGTTCTTCTTGAACTGAATACAAAGAAAAAGCAATTAGCAATCGCCGAAATGGGAAAATCACGACCACAAATTTCTTTGGCCCAAAATTT
>NW_026093382.1:0-2847 GCF_024586455.1 Bactrocera neohumeralis | reverse complement strand
TTAGCAAATGGAAAGAAGGTAAATTAATTTAAATATTTAAAATTTAAATGATTTAAAGCCTCAATTTTGCTTTTAATTTTATATACAAGAAAACGATTTTTAAAAAATTGAATTACAAAAATGCACCCCCTTATTTTAGTCAACTTCAGTAAATGAAGAATTTAAATTAATTTTAAATATGAAAATTAATGATTTAAAAATAAATTTTTATTAAAATTTTAAATCCCAGAAAATCACTTTATAATAATAAAGGATTCAATTTTCCAAATCAGGGTTATGGTTTATACAACTTCATAAGATAAAAAGGAAATTAACTAAATTTTTAATAATGATTTAAAGAAAATTAAATCGATTGCAAATTTTATAAAAAGAAAATCATTTTAACTGAAAAAGTTGTCGAATTTCAAAAAACCCCGTTATGGTTTATGTCAACTTCTAAAAAGAAGAAGGAAAATTAATTTAAAGATGTTAAAAAATGATTTAAAGAACTCAAATGATTTAATTGATATACAAGAAAATCGCTTTTTAAAACTGAAAAAAGTTCAAATTTTTTCCAAATGCATCCCGTTTGGCTTTATTAAAATTTAGAAATAAGAAGGTAAAATTAACTAAAATATGTTAAAAATGATTTAAAGCAACTTCTTTGCTAATGTTATATACAAGAAACGACTTTTTTGAAAAAGAATGCAAATTTTTTCCAAAAATGCCGTTTGGCTTTAGTAACTTGAAATTTAAAGGGTTTAAATTAACTTAAATATGTTAAAATTAATGATTTAAGCAACAAAATATCGATTTCTAAATGTGTTTATCAAGAAAACGATTTTATAATTTAATCCAAAATGTCGAATTCTTCCAAAAACCGCCGTAATGGTTTAATGTCAACTTCAAAAAATTTAGAAGGTTTTTTAATTTAAATAAAAAAAAATTTAAATTTATTTAAAGCAACTCAAATCGACTTCAAAATGTTTTAACAAGAAAATGACTTTAAAATTTAATAAAAATGTCAATTTTTTCCAAATGAACGCCTAATGGTTTTAATGCCAATTTAAAATGAAAAGTTAATTAATTTAAAGGGTTAAATTAATGATTTAAGAATTAAATTGTTTTTAAATTTTATATACAAGAAAATCGTTTTATACCTGAATAGGTGTCAAATTTTCCAAATGCACGCCGTTATGGTTTATTAAATTTCAGTAGATAAGAAGTAAATAACTTAAATTTTAA
The DNA here is from genome assembly GCF_024586455.1 of Bactrocera neohumeralis. NCBI lineage: Eukaryota > Metazoa > Arthropoda > Insecta > Diptera > Tephritidae > Bactrocera > Bactrocera neohumeralis. The sequence goes on along the minus strand of NW_026093382.1, from coordinate 1,623 downwards.
AATTAGATTTGGCAACCCCAAATGCTAAATGTTATACAAAAAAATCGACTTTAAAACCGAATAAAAAAAAGGAATTTCTTCCAAATGCACCCCGTTATGGTTTTATGAACTTCAGAAAAATAAAAGTTTTTTAACTAAAATGTTAAATTAATGTTTTAAAAGCAACTCAATATCGATTAAAATTGTGTATAACAAGAAAATCGATTTATAACTGAATAAAGGTGAATTTTTTCCAAATGCCCGCCGTTATGGCTACAACCAGTAAAAAAAGTTAAATTTAAATATGAAAATTTAAAGTTTTAAAGCAACCAATATGTTTTAATGTGGTTTAAAGAAAACGATTTAAAACGAATAAAGATTGCCGAATTCTTCCAAATCACGCCGTTATGGTTTTTGTCAACTTGTAATAAGAAGTAAATTAATTAAAATTTTAAAATTTAATGTTTTAAAAGCAACTCAAATGACTCAAATGTGAATACAAGAAAATCGACTTTATAACGAATAAAAGAATGTCGAATTTTTTCCAAATGAACTGCCGTTTTTCTTTATATAAAATTTCGTAAGATGAAGAGGGTAATTAATTTTAAATAGGGAAAATTAAATTTGCAACTCAATATCGATTGTAATTGTATATACAAAAAAAGACTTTATCCGAATAAAATTCCAATTTTTCCCCAAATGCACTGCCGTTATGGCTTTATGTCAAAGTAAAATAAAAAAGGGTAATTAACTTAAAATGTTAAATTAATGATTTAAAGCCCATATACTGCTAAATGGAAAACAAAAAAATCGACTTTATAATGAATAAAAAAATTAAATTTTTTCCAAATAACTGCCGTTTGTTTTATATCAATTTCAGTAAGATGAAGAGGGTAATTAACTTAAATATGAAAATTTAAATGATTTAAGGCAAAAATATCTTTTTAAATGTTTATATCAAGAAAATCGACTTTATAGCTGAATAAAAGAATGTCGAATTCTTCCAAATGCATCTTTATGGTTTTTGTAATTCAGAAAATAAAAAAGGTTAATTAATTTAAAATATTTTAAAATTTAAATGTTTTGAAGAAAATCAATATGTTTTAAAATTTAAAAGAAAACGCCCTTATATTTAATTTAATAACCGATTTTTTTCCAAATGCCCCGCCGTTAGGGCCCTTTTTCAACTTGGGTAAGATGAAGAAGGATAATTAACTTAAGCATGTTAAAGTAATGATTTGAAGTAACTCAAAATCAATTGCTAAATGTGCATACACCAGAAAATTGACTTTATAGCTGAATACAAGAATATCGAATTTTCCAAATGCACTCCCGTTATTTTTATGTCAACTTGTAAATAAAAAAATGTTAATTAACTTAAATATGTTAAATTAATGTTTTAAGGCAACCAATTGATTACTAAATTTTATATCCCAGAAAATCGATTTTATACCGAATAAAAGAATGTCAAATTTTTAAAATCCCCGGCGTTATGGCTTTAAACAATTCAATAAGACGAAGAAGGTAAATTAATTTAAAAAGAGTTAAAAAAAATGATTTAAAGAAAATAATTTATCGATGCTTTTTTAAAACAAAAAAAGAAATCGATTTTAAACCGAATAAAGAATTCGAATTCCCCCAAAT
>NW_026093381.1:0-5741 GCF_024586455.1 Bactrocera neohumeralis | reverse complement strand
GTTTTTCACTTTTTAAACCGATATTGAGTTTCAAATCATTAGTATAACATTTTTAATTACTTCCCTTTCTTCATCTTACTGAAGTTGACATAAAGCCAAAACCCAGTGCATTTAAAAATTTCCCCCAAATTTTTATATTAGGTATGTGCCGTTTTTTTGTATATACACATTTGGAAATCGATTTTGGGCCGTTTCGAATTCTTTTTTTTTTAACATTTTTTAAGTTCACCCCCTTTTTTCCATCTTCCCGAAAAAAAAATTATAACGGCAGGGGTTTTTCCCAAAGAATCTAAAATTTAAATTTGGGAAAAAAATCGATTTTCTTGATATACAATTTAGAAAATGATATTGAGGTTTTTCGAATAAATGGTTTAACATTTTTAAATTAAATTCCCTTTCTTCTTTACTGAAGAAGACATAAAGCCAAAACCCAGTGCATTTAAAAAATTTTCCCCCAATTTATGTTAAAAAATGTTTTTTCTTAAACATATTTAGAAATTCAATATTGAGTTGTTAAAATCATTTACTGACTACAAAATTTAATTAACATTCTTCATTTTCCCGAAGCGACATGAACACGGCGGGCATTTGGAAAAATAAACAATTTTTATATTGGGTATAAAGTGGGTTTTTTTCTTGTATATAAAATTTAGAATCGATATTGAGTTGGAATCATTAATTCATTTCCCTTCTTACTTTGAAAAGAAAACCCATAACCAAAAAATATTTGGAAAAATTTTTAAAATTTTAAATTTTGGGGGAAAAAACCCTTGGATTTTTTTGTATATACAATTTAGCAATCGATTTTGGGAAGTTTTGAATAATGAACTTTTTTTGGGAAATTTCCCTTTTCTTTCTTATTGAAGAAAATTTTTAAATATAAGGGGTGCATTTAAAAATTTCAAAATTTTAAATAAGGTAAAAAGTCGATTTTCTTGTATATTCACATTTAGAACGATATTGATTTGGGCTTAAACCATTAGTATAATATATTTGTTCACTTCCCTTTTCTTCATCTTTTTTTAATTTGGGGAAAAAACCCAAAATTTTTGGGGCATTTGGAAGAATTCCACAATCTTATATTGAGGTATAAAGTCGATTTTCTTGTATATAAATTAGGAAAATCGATTTTTACTTGAATCAACTTTAACATATTTGGTTCACTTATTTTCTTCACCCCATTGAAGGAGACATAAAGCCAAAGGGGAAAGTCAAAAAATTTTCCCCAAAAATTTTAAATTTGGAAAAACTGATTTTCGATATAAATATTTAGAAGGGGGATATTGAGAGTTTGAATCACTATTTTAACATATTTTTTAAAAATTACCCTTTTTTCACTACTGAAGAAGAAAAAAGTTTAAATTCTTTTAAAAATTCCCAAACTTATAAAGGTATAAAGTCGTTTTTCTTTGTATATTCACTTTTTACAATCGATATTTATTTAAAACTTTAGATAAATATTACTTTTTTTTTCCATTTTACAAAATTAAAAAGGGAAAACGGAAAATTTTTAAAAAATTTCCAAATTTTAATTGGGGTAAAAGTGGGGATTTTTTTATATGTAATATTTGAACAAATTTGATTGTTTAATCATTAAACATATTTTAATTTTCCCTTTTCATCTTACTGAAGGGGACATAAAGTTATAACGGCAGTGCATTTGGAAGAATTCCACAATCTTATATCAAGGTATAAAGTCGATTTTTTTGTATATACACATTTAGCAATCGATATTGAGTTGTTTCGAATCATAAGTTTAACCTATTTAAGTTAATTTACCTTCTTCATCTTACTGAAGGAGACTTTCCCACAAGGCAGTGATTTGGAAGAATTTTAAAATCTTTTTTTTTTAGGAATAAACTGTTTTTTTCTTGAAATATACTTTTAAATCAGATTTTGGGTTGTTTGAATAAAGTTTAAATATTTGTTAAATTCCCTTTTTCTTTTCATTTTTATAAAAACATAAAAAAGGGGTTTAAATTTGGAAAAAAAAATTTTCCCCACAATCTTATTTTAAAGGTATAAATTTGATTTTCTTGCATATATATTTGGGCAATCAATATTGAGTTTTAAAATCATTTACTGCCCCGATTTTCAATTAAACATTCTTTTTTACTGGGACTTTAAAAAAAAAAGGGAGGGTTTCCCCAATTCATATTAAGGTATAAAGTCGATTTTTTGTATAAAATATTTAGAATCGATATTGAATTGTTTGAATCATTACTTAACATTTTTAATTTTCACTTCCCTTCTTCATTTTATTTGAAGGAGAATAAACCCATAACGGCAGGGGGTTTTTTAAAAAATTTCCAAAATTTTAAAAATTTGGGAATAAACTGATTTTTTTGTATATACATTTTGGCAATGATTTTGGGAGTTGTTTGAATCATTTTTAACATATTTAAGTTCACTTCCCTTTTCTTCTTTACTGAAGGAGACAAAAAAGCCCAAAAAGGGTTTTTGGGAAAAATTTCCCAAAATTCAAAATTTAGGAAAAAACCCTGGATTTTCTTTATATTCACATTTAGCAATGGGGATTTTATTGTTTGAATCACTAGTTTAAATATTTGGTTAAATTCCCTTTCTTCATTTTAATTGAAAAAGGGACATGCCATAAGGGGGGGGTGTATTTAAAAAATTTCCCACAATCTTATTTTGGTATAAACGTTTTTCTTGCAATAATATTTGAAACCTTTGAGTTGCTTAAAAATTTTTACTGCACCGATTTGTAATTAACATTCTTTGGTAGGGGTTGACATAAAGCAATAAGGGGTGCATTTAAAGGTTTCCCCACAATCTTATAAAGGAAAAAAGTCGATTTTCTTGTATATACACATTAAGCAGTCGATATTGAGTTGCTTTAAATCATTAATTTAACATCTTTAAGTTAATTTACCTTCTTCATCTTATTTAAGGGGGAAATTTTTAAAGTATAAGGGATTTAAAAAATTTCCCCAAAATTTTAAAATTTAGGAAAAAACCTGATTTTCGATAGAAATTTAGAAAATCGATATTGAGTTGTTTGAATCATTTTAAATATTTTCCTTTCCCTTTTTCAATTTTATAAGGAGACATAAACAAAGGCAGTGCTTTTTAAGAATTTCCAAAATTTTAAATTTGGGAAAAAATCGATTTTCTTGTATATAAAATTTAGCAGTCGATATTGAGCTGCTTTAAATCATTAATTTAGCATAATTAAGTTAACTAACCTTCTTCATCTTACTGAAGTTGAAATAAAGCCATAACGGCAGTGCATTTGGATGAATTCCATCTTCTTGTGTTTAGGTATAAAGCCGATATTCTTGTATATACACATTTAGCAATCGATATTGAGTTTTTTCAAACCTTTGTATAAATTTTTGGTTCATTTAAATTTTCTTCATCAAATAAAGTTTTTTAAACCCTTAACCGAAATTTAAAAATTTCACAACCCATATTGAGGTATAAAGGATTTTTTTTATTTTAATATTTAAAATCGATATTGATTTTTTTTAAAATCATTATTTTAAATAGGGGGTTACTCCCCTTTCTTCATCTTTAATGAAAGAATGCCAAATTGGTTTTAAAATTTGGGGAAAAATTTCCCAAAAAATTTAAAATTTTGGGAATAAATTTTGTTTTTTTGGTATATACAAATTTAGAACCGATATTGAGTTGTTTGAATCACTAGTTTAAATTTTTAATTTAAATTACCTTTTCATCTTTTAAAAACATAAAGCCAAAGGCAGTGATTTAAAATTCCCAAAACCCATAAGGAAAAAGTCGATTTTCTTTAAAAATTTATTTAGCAATCAAATTGATTTTTAAATCATTTACTGCCCCGACATAAAATTAACACCCCCTTTTTTTAAATGAATTAAACATAAAAAATTTAAAAAATTCCCAAATTTATTTTGGGGGGTAAAAATTGATTTTCTTGATATAAAAATTTAGAATTTCCAATATTGAGTTGTTTGAATCATTAATCAAATTTTCCTTCTTCATCTTACTGAAAACATAAAGCCACCCCCAGTGATTTGGAAAAATTTCAAAATTTTTAAATTTAGGAAAAAAATTTGATTTTTTTTTTGTATATACATTTTAAGAAATGATATTGGGGTTTTGAATTTTATTTTTAACAAATTTATTTAATTTTAAAACTTCTTTTTAGTGAAGTTGAATTTTACAACGGCAGTGCTTTTGGGAAAAATTTCCCACCCATATTAAGATATGTCGATTTTCTGGGCAACATTTAGCAACGTTATTATATTTGAATCACTAGTTTAACATTTTTAAATTTAAAATTTTCCCTTTCTTCATCTTACTGAAGAAGACATAAAGCCAAAACCGTTTTTGGAAGAATTCCAAAACCTTATAATAAAATAAATTTTGATTTTTGTATTTTCCCTTTTAAAGGCCAATCGATATTGATTGTTTAAAACCTTGGGATAAATATTTAAGTTCACTTACCTTCCCCTTACTGAAGGACATAAAGCCATAACGGCAGTGCATTTAAAAATTTTACAATCTTATATTGGGGGTATAAAGTCGATTTTCATATACACTTTTAGCAATGATATTGAGTTACTTGAATCTTCTTTAACATATTTGGGTTCATTTTACCTTCTTCATTTTTACTGAAAGACTTTAAATAACGGCGGGCATTTAAAAAATTTCCAAAATTCAAATTTGGGAATAAATGATTTTCTTTAATATAAAATTTGAACTGATATTGAGTTTTTTTGAATCACTAGTTTAAATATTTAATTAAATTCCCTTTCCCCCTTACGGAAAAAAATAAAGAAAAGGGAAAAAAAATAAAAAATTTTAACAATCTTAAAAATTATATAAATGATTTTTTTGATATACATATTTAAATCAATATTGAGTTGTTCAAATCATTTACTGCCCCGACATAAGAAAATTTAACATTCTTTATTTTTTTTTGAATAAAAAACCATGATTTTAGAACCAAACCATATTGAGGTAAAAAGTCGTTTTTTTGTATATACACTTTTGGGAAACCTGATATTGAGTTGCCCCAATCTTTCATTCATTTATTTTTTTATCTTACTGAAGGAGACTTTCCCCAAAGGAGTTTTTTGGAAGAACCAAAATCTTAAATTTGGGAATAAACTCGTTTTTTATATACACATTTAGCAATGATTTTGGGTTTTTTGAATCATTAATTTTATTTTACCTTTTTTTCCATCTTACGGGAAAGGACAAAAGCCCCCCCGGCAAAAAATTTTCCCCCAAAATTTAAATTTAGAATTTTTTGATTTTTTTTGTATATAAATTTAGCAATCGATATTGAGTAGCTTGAATCACTATTTTAAATATTTAAGAAATTACCCTTCTTCATCTTTTTTAAGAAAATAAACCCAAAATTTTTTAAAGAATTTTTAATTTTATTTTAAAGGGTTTTTTTTTCAAAAAATATTTAGAAATTTTATATTGAAGGTTAAAAATCTTTTTTACTGCATTTAAATTAATTAACTAACATTTTCATTTTAAAGGTTTTTAATAAAGAAACCCCAAAGTGTTTTTAAAAATTTCCACAACCCCCATTAAAGCCGTTTTTCATATTCACATTTAGGCAATCAAATTTTTAGTTGTTTCAAATCATTTATTCCACTTTTTTGGGCAAATTTTAAATTCTTCATTTTACTAAAGGGGGCATAAAGCCATAACGGGTGCTTTTGGGAAGAACCTTTCTAAATTATGTAGGCTTGTCGATTTTTTGGGTATATTCCAAATTT
>NW_026093380.1:0-6289 GCF_024586455.1 Bactrocera neohumeralis | reverse complement strand
AGAGGGGCATTCCCACTCATTAAAACAATTTGGTGTCGTGGGGTGGGTGTTCTTTCGCCGACTACGTTGGGTTTTAAGCACCCCGCAGTTGTTGTTGCGTTTAAAAATTTTATTTTTTCACTGCTTATTATTGAACGGTGATTTGAGATCAAACACCCCTTGGGTTTTCTTTGTGAATTTAACGTTTTTTTCGTTAAATTTTTTGTTGGTAGCTGCTTAAGCACTTTTTTACGTGTTGCTGTGGGGTTAAGATTAGTCAATATGTTCCCCGGTTATATTTAAAAAACAATGATTTTTATTTCTGTTGAATGCATTTCGAAATTTTTGACAGTCGATAAAAAATACATTAAAAGATAAGAATGTATATACATATATGATGTGCGAGTTAATATATATGGTTATGGTGGTATGATTGATAGAGGAAAATACTATTTTGTTATTTCGAATAGATTTACATCATCAAAATGGTTTATTTTAAATCCGAAACTTTAAATATTAAAAGTAAAATATTTTAAGCTTTTCGTTTGTAATAATTACAGAAAAATTGTTATAACTCATAATGGTTACATTTTTAACTCAACTACTAAGTTCAAGCAAAATAATTTTATAATTTTTTTAATAAAATAAAATTTTTTTATAAAACCTCCGAACCATGTTTCAGCAAGCAAAAAAATTGATGATGCCATATTTTCACTTGTGGTTTTAAGCAAATTTATAAATTTTTTCAACTTCTTCTCTTAGTTTTAATTGTTTTTAACACAATAATCTCCTCTAATTTTCTCTGCATAAAAAGTTATAATGCCATATTTTTAGAAATACTGTTTCAAAGATCATTTTGTTACTGAAGTCTGAATATAAAAGTAAAAATCTTTCGAAAAAATAATTTACATTAATTATAAAATGTTTCAATTTTTTTTTTAGATTTTTCTAAAAATTTCATCAAGTTTTTATAATTAACATTTTTCAACAAAATAATCTGGCAACCATTCATTGGTAATTTTTGCTTGCAGACGCGTTAGCAAAATGTGTTTGAAGATTATAGTTTGAAATAATTTTCGTTGTTAGTTAAATTTTTTTAATTTTTTAAGTAAAAAAGAAAAAGAAGAAAACGACAGGTAAACCTAATAAAACCCCATTCAGTCTTTTTGGCGGCTTTTTCCTAACCAAAAGCGTTAATGAAAAGATAAACCACTTCTATAGAAAAAATAGTATTGCACTTTTTAATAGATTTTTGCAAGATTTGATTAATTTAATTACAAAAATAATCTGGTAACCTCCTACTATTAATTTGGCTAAATAAATGATTAAGCACATGAGCAAACCTTACATAACTTCTTAAACTTTTTTTCAATTTTTAAATTATTTTTACAGAATTTCTTAAATTTAATTTTTTTTTATATTAAGAAAAGAAATCTGGAATGCCAAATGTTACAACAAAAATATACTTAAAATAGTAAAAGTTGTAGATTTTCCTCTGTTTTTTTTAAAGTAAAAATTAAAAGTTTGCTTAGCTCTCATGTGAACGCATATATTTTACCACTTTTTAGAATTTTTTTATGTGATAAAAATTCAATCATATTAATTTTTTTAATATAATTTTTACCTGTATTTTGAAATATACAAAAAATTTTTTTTGTTTTTTTGCATTTTTAATATATTTTTTTATTTTAAATCAAAGTAGTCCCCAACAAAAAACAGTAGTTCACTGGTCATGGTGATAGCGGTTCATGTTGTATGAAATAAAAAAATCGAATGGATTATTATTATTCAGTAGTTCCGGCAATCGTCCCTACAAAATTATCAATTTCATTAAAAAAATGTCGCAATTCAAAAAAAAAGTCACGAAAAACTTTTTTTTTTTTTCGTTAAAAATCGTTTAAAAAAATATGAAAATATTTTCGAAAATAAACAATTCTGGTAGGGACGATAACTATAAATGGGTAGAAGAACATTTTAAAGCAATCAGTTGAATACTGGTCCTAAGAAGGACCATGACAGTTTCAGAAAATGATGGTTCGAGAAAAATGCGTTTAAAGTTTCAAGAGAAGAATTTTTCATCATGGCGCCTGTGACAGTCGCTTACTAGGAGCTGTAACTTATCAAATACCATATAAATTTCGGTCTGAATTTTTTCACAGCATGTTTTCAATAGGTTTTACTATGTCAAAATATAAACAGAAATCGATTTTTATGTATACTTTTATTCTTGGTAATTTAATTTTCTTATTACAAATATAACAATTTCTATTATTCTCCTATTCTCATAATTAGTAAAGAAATTAAGATCGACTCAATCTTTACCCTATGTCAAATTATTCTCAGAGTTCACACGAAATACGATTCTCGCCGTTTAAACTTCAAGGCCAGACAAGCTGCCAAAAATTACTGCGGAAACTACTTTCCTGCGCTCATTTAGTAAATTTTATCTGATTCTTAATACATGCTTCCATTTTTTTCACGCTGCGGGTCAACTAGGAAGACTCCAGTGCAGAACCAGTTTATCATATTTTTTCATTTGCATTTGCCATCTCACTTACACATTCCACCACAGCAAAAGAGCAAAAATAAGGGATTGGTGTGACCAGATTTTCGTAGGCTAAAAGTTCTAAAATTTTGTGGTGCATGGGTAATTGATGAAGTGCTTCTTGTAGGCGGCAACCACAAATAATGCAGCGCGCGAAATGCACATTCTTATCTACACCCGTAGGCAAACTCTGTCTGTCTGTGCGCTCAACTTAACTCGAGAACTGAATTTGCCTTGCGGTGGGAAAAGTTGCTCCCTTGGCCTCGGCGTAGTGTAAGAAAATCGAGCGTTTAGATCAATCAGAATTTGCAACGGGCAAACTAGATAATTTGTATGGGCTCACTGTGAGTTCACAAATAAATCAGTTGAGTTAAATCACAAAATAAATAGAGTTGGTTTTGACAAATGAGCAGGCATGCAATAAACAATTCAATACTTATATATATATAATATAAGTGAAAAATTATAAACCGAACACGAATTAGTTGTCTTAAGTGCATGGTATTATTTTCATATAACAAGTATAGTGTGATAAGTCAGTAACTTTTATTTACAATTTCTACTCTTCTTCTCACAAAAGTTTATTCCGCTCAAATCCTCATGTTAATTTTCTAATATACGAGGAGCGTTCCCAAAGTGAACACTTCTTGAATCCAGCGCCCCCTGGTAGCTGACATCTTTATGTGAACTAGTGCGTTAGAATCTGCTTTATCTTTATCGACTGTCAGTGGAATTCCTGCTGTTTCATTTAATAGGAAATTATTGCGTTTTAAGTGTAACCACATCCCGTATTTACTGATATGGCACCCGTACGACTTCTTCCTTTTCGGAAAAATGCATTTGCTCATGAAAGAGCGTTATGCAAACGTAGAGCTCGTTCGACATGCTTTGCACCGTGGAAAAAGCTGTATTGAAGTAAAGGAGACTATTTTGAATAAAAACTAAATTGATTTTTTCCGAGACAACCATTTGTCCTATTTTTTTAAGTCCTGTTTACTTTGGAACGCATCTTGTATTACCAGGGATACACCTTAAATGTAATTGAAATTTATTAATTTTATCTGATTGACACTAAAAGCATCTAACGTATGCGATTTTCGAAGAAGACCGACGACAGCAGGCCGTAATTGTCCCTGATTCGCAACAAATTGCTCATTTTCCTCTCAAAAGTTTGACAATTGAGACCGAAAATGTGTTCTAACTGTGTAACCAAGGAATTACGATTATTAAAAGTGACGTTTCAGCCAGATTTTGTGCTGACAGAAGAATTCTCGCCTAGTGCTTTTCAACAATAGTTGTTTCCCTGTTTCCAGTGCTATGAAAATGCAACTGGAGGGTTTTGTAGTTGAGTTGCTGTCGAATTTAAAGTTTTTTTCTTATTTTCATTATTTGCCTCTTTTACTAACATTTCTCCTTTACACATGCAATTTATATCGTTACTACTCTGGCTTGAGTATGTTTTATCATTATATGTAATTATGTAATATTAGTCAGAATAATTTTTGTGTGATAAAACCCAAGCATGATAAGCTGACCGCCGGTGTTCTTTGTGGTCTGATCCAGCCAAAATAGTTTGCTTGTAACTTTTAATTACATTTATGCATATTAAGTACATTGGTAGTTATAAGATTACTATTTACCTGTGTGTTTTCCCAATCAAATGTATATAAGTAGTTATAATATATGAATTGTATCACGAGTGTACTTATATATTTTTATGTAAATAAATGTAAAGCAGATTGATGACATTTTTTGCCCTAGATTTCAGATGAAATGAAATATCTGACATTATCCGTTTTGAAAGTGAAGCAATGGAATTGTTGTCTTTAAAATAAATACTAACTGACGCACGAACTTTGTTCCGCCTTAGAGGTAATGAATGAGCAGAATTTTGATTTTATCAGGTAAATTTTTCATTTAGATTATTAATGTAGGTAAATTACATAAAGCAACTATTTTAAGGATTCTTTAATGATCATATATACCTTAGAGCTTGGGTTCCTTTCAGTGAAGCAATCTTTCTTTTGATAAACAACATTTTTCGTTTTACTAGCAGGTGCAGGAACAAGTAACGCAGATGGTCTTCTGACCATTATGAACATGCCGCCATAGAAACATTGGTTTCCTAGATTCAGCCCACAAACTTTTAAGGACCTTGTTATTTATTTATGGTCATAGTGAATACCAAGACATTCCGAAGTCGTTTTTAAATTCAAACGGCTTATCGGTTGGGATCATCGGTATCCTTGAAAAGAAAACTTCCTCACATTCGATTTTTTTCTTTGAGTATCGTTGCACAAATCTTGTTATTCATCAATTACCTTATCACCAAACGCGTTCCATTGCGTAAATTGTACAGTGGTAAGACTGGCACAGCCAAGGAGTTTAAAAAATTCAATTGGATGGTTAGAATTTTTTATCTTCATTTATTCTCATCAGTCAATGTGAAACTTTGGTTGTGGAGTGTTTGCAATATGTACATGTTGGTTTTTCAATAGTTCGAAAAAACATTTAAATGCTGTACGGCATTCTTTTAACAATGTGGCTGCTATTCCAGGAAAAAACTACCCTCCCGCATGAACAGTAGCTAAAATAAAATATGGCATCCAGAAATATTTAAACACCATTTCCATTAACAATGTATTATAAACTTCCTTTTGTTGGTGATTTTACAGGGGTACAATCGTTTGAACTATCAAATCTAATTCCTGGTGATCATATTCACTTTCTCGTTCAAATTCTTGATTAATTGCGTCATTCATTACACGATTTGAGCTTTCATTACTAACCTGACTAATAAGTTAAAGCTCGATCAAGATCAAATCCCGATTATGTATCTCCTCATTCATCTGAATATCTTGAACTGACAGAATTTGATATAAATATCTTCTGATATATTATAGTGTTATTTGTGTTTACAGGTTAAATTGATTCGATGGAAAGCATGTCGAGATGATGATAAATAAAATAATGTGGATGCAGGATAACTGCTTCAATTTCAGTAAATTTAGTTCTTCACATGCAACTGAATATGATCGAATATTGTACTATTAACAGTCTGTGGTGACTAGAATGACCTTATCGCACATTTACCAGCAACAACCACATAAAGTGGTGGCATTCATCTTTTTTAATGAACTGTGCAATCACTACCAAGAGCATAACCCTCTCATAACTTCCTGAGTTTTTGTTCTCTGAATGACAAAATACCCCAAGTTACTTCTAGCTTAGAAATATTTACAAAGGAAACACACCGCAAAGGATGGCCTGTTTACTCAAATAAACTAGTTAACTCAACAAATGAAAACATGTAACCTTACTACAATACTTTATATGTAGGTGTTACCTAATTGTACTCATGTGTATTACAAGTATTTATATTTATGGTACCACACAATATTGGATTAACTTACGTATATAGAATCTTTTGAAATTGAGTACTATTTTCCTTAGCTTTTCGTAAATATTCATTTCGCAAATATTTTTGTCACTTGACCACGCAATAACACTCTATTTTTGCTAGTCTTAGTGGTACTTGAGTGAAGTGTCATAGAAAACATTGCTCACTCAAGAAACGCAATCAAGGCGGTACTAAAGCCGGCATTTTGAAAAACCTTTGACGAATGTCACTAGAAAGAATTGTATTTGTTTTTACCACACGAATAGATTACTTAATTATATTTTCATATATACAAACTTGTATGACTATGATCATAAACTTAATAATAGGGAAAACCTTTAAAATCCGTGGGAAAAAAACCATTT
>NW_026093379.1:0-6013 GCF_024586455.1 Bactrocera neohumeralis | reverse complement strand
TTGCATGCATATAAAAGCATTTTCTGACCCCAAACATTATGTCAATTCAAAACGATTCACCGAGCGCGTAACATAAAGCACCGTTAAGGCTTAAGACAACAGTTCAACAGTTTAAGACTAATATAATTTAATAACAACAATAAAACACAACGAAATGCGTTGCCTATTTGTGATCGCCTGCACACTCGCCATGGCTATGGCCATGCCGGAGCCACCGTCCGCCCGCTATGGACCACCACCAGTGCCACAAAAGCAGTACGGCCCACCACCACCAGCGCCAGCGGAACAATACGGCCCACCATCCACAGCGGCACCACAACCACTACCAGTTTATGGTCCACCCGCACCATTCTACGGTCCACCAGCGCCTGAGACAATTGTCACCAAGAACGTGTACGTTCATGTGCCACCAGAGGAGCCAGAAGTCTTCCAGGCCGCCGAACCCATCCAAACTGCCGTGCCAAAGAAACATTACAAGATCATCTTCATTAAGGCACCAAATCCACCAGCGCCCGTACAACAGGTGCTGCCCCCACCAGTGCAGGATGAACACAAGACTCTCGTCTATGTGTTGGTGAAGAAACCAGAGGAACAACAGCCACTCATATTGCCATCACCAGCGCCAACTGAGCCCAGCAAACCGGAGGTGTACTTTATCAAGTACAAGCAACAACAAAAGCCAGCTGCACAATATGGCCCACCACCGGCACCAGCCGCCGAGTATGGTGCACCAGCGGCGGAGAAATTTTAAGCCTTAGCACCTTAGTGCCTTAGTTAGTGTGGATGACGTGGCGCTACTAGCCGTGCGCTCGCTATTGTATATAGATTTCATTAATCCTCCTACGAGTACTTAGTGCCTTGAATTAGTACAATTTTTAATGCATTCCGCTAGACGGTGTATACATATACTTATGTATAATCAAAGTATGTATACATACACATACATATATTTAGATTATGTATTAAGCATCTTATAACAGTCGAACTTTTTTACAATTCATTATTTGCTGATTTTTTTATTTTTTTGTTTTGTTGTACTAAATGTCCTATTAAATTATGATTCCATTAAAAATTTTCCACTTTTTTCAATTAAGGGGGTTGTGGGTACAAATAAAAGTAGTGAAAACAGTAAAGTCTAAGTAGTTGAAAATGTGGTGAATTTGCAGAATCTGTGGGGAATTTTCAGAATATGTGGTCAATTTGCAGAATCTGTGGTGAATTTTCAAAGTATGTGGTGAATTTTCAGAATATGTGGTGAATTTGCATAAAATGTGGTGAATTAGCAGTTTTATGGTCTCTGTTTACAAAACACAACACACGCCCATATATGCAGATGTTCTAAACTTGAAAAACCCCGTGAACCAATTTTACTATTCACATAACGGAATTTTTATATCTAATATATAAAATTCTCGTGACACGGTGTATGTTATTGAACTCCTCTGAAACCACTCGACCAATTTTCGTGAATCTTAGCGTGCATATCGTCTAGGGTGGAGAATCGGACAACATATATTTTTCATACTCCTAAATGTTAAGGGAAATTGGAAAATTCCCAAAAAGTAACTTTTTTACAAACACATTTTTTTTTTCAATTTTTGTTTGTTTTGTTTTTCAATATTTTGATTTGTAAATTATTTGAATCATTCAATTTCGGTCGCATGCTTTTTTATTCCGGCCATTCAAAAGAAAAAAATTATTGAAAATTATTCAGTGAAAACGTTATGTTTCACATAAAGTGATCAATTACAGATTGAAATTTCTTACGAAGCCACGAAGAGGTCGCGCTAATATCGGTCGGCGTTCCTTTTGCCATCAACGTATGGCAGCCCAAGACACATGAACGACTAATCCCAGGATGCGATGACATACGATCGTCAAGATGTCACGGCACGACTTTTCAAACAACAGCAGCGATGTTTGATGGACTTTATCTTGAAGCAACATATGGTACATATATGTATATGGTGCTGTTAGATGCTGGATATATTCTGTTGAGTAGCATAGAAAAGTTACCCGCACGCACACATTCTTCTTTGGATGGTGGATGGTGGTTAATTTACACCAGATCAAACTGATGAACTCATTTCTGCGGAAATTCCTGATGCAGAGAAAGATACAGTATTATACCAAATGGTGAAAACCAATATGGTTCATGGACCTTGCGGACACCACAATCCCACTTCGGGTTGTATGTCTGACAATAAATGCACGAAACACTATCCAAGTGCTTTTCTTTCGGAAACTCAAACTTGAAATGATTGATATCCACTGTATAGGCGTCGCTCACCAGACGACAATGGCAGAACATTCAGCATTCAATTTAGAAGAATGAATATTGAAGTTGACAACACATGGATCGTATCATATTCGCCATTATTGTGTAATTCACATTCAAAACTCATATCAATGTTGAGTATTGCAGTTTGGTGTAATCGATAAAATACGTTTGTAATTACGTCACCAAAGGAAGCAACATGGCAATGAAGCGCTTTGTAGGATATTTACTTTTGCAATTCATGAACGTTTTCCGACTGTTGTGCGTCTCACAGTTAATTTGGAGAGTGTATTTCAACCCAGAGAATACAGTAAAGCCAGTGGAAACACCGCCAGCAACAAAATTAACATTAACGAGTTTTTTCTCAACTTTCGTCAGTGATCCGTTTGCGAGAAAATTGCTCTATTCGGAAATACCTTGACATTACACCTGGAATGCATCGTCAAAGAAATAGTTGCGCAGAAAGCAATTCCAACCAGTAGATTAACATCCAGGTGTGTTATCAACTAATGCATTAGGACAAATTTACACAATCCACCCGATAAACGATGATTGTTTCTACCTTCGGTTGCTATTTATTAACGTACGCGGTTCAACTTTATTTTAGTCATTGTTTAGTTTGAATGGTACGGTGTGTGTAACTTTTTGAGAAGCATCCCTGTAATTACAATTGCTGGAACATGTTAATCACTGGAATGAAAATGAAGTTCGCACACTTTTCGCGATAAACATTTCGACATATCAGCCTTCAAATCCGCGTCTAAAAATTGGAAATGGATCAATTCCGGTGGTTCGATATCAATTCCATCTGTCGTTTATCAATTCATACTGTTAAAAAATACCGATGTTGTTCACTTAATCTAGAAGATTCAAAGTCAAATTCCGGGAGACTTGCGCTCATACGAATCGATCGATCGTCTTGACAATGAAGACGACGCCGTGAATTATCCAGTGGAATTTCTAAAGTCTTTGGAGAGGCTTGGTATGCCACCGCATCATTTGCGTCTCAAAGTTGGATCTGTCGTTATCATGTTCCGCAATCTGCGCTATCAAATACAAGGGGGCAGAATGCTTGATTCTACGAATTCCTTTGAGTTCTAACGATTTGCCATTTCAGTTCCAACGCATTCCATTTCCAGTGAAAATTGCATTTGAGATGAGAATCAATAGGACACAAGGATAGTCGCTAAAAGTGTGTGGCATAAATTTGGAAATGCTATGTTTTTCACAAGGCCGGACATACGTGGCGTGCTCACGAGTTGGAAAACCATCTTCTCTGTACATTTACGTACCGAAACAGAAACAAAAAACTATTGTTTATCAAGCTTCGTTACGCTGAAAAAATTTGGAAAAATCGAAAATAAATGATTTTCAACACAACATAAATTCAACTTTCTTTTCATTTCAAAACACATAATTTCAGGCAGGACAACGGCTGCCGGGTCAGCTAGTTTTATTATATTTTCTAAGAATTTATTGTAATTCTCTGAATAGTTTCGTTGAATTAATCTATTTTGGAACCGCCCAACTAAACCAACTCAATTTTTCCTCTCTTATACCAATTAAAAATTCTTCTTAAACTCAAGAACCAAGTATTCCTGTGATTCCCCATTGTAACAATAAAAAAAATATACATATAAAAATGATATAGTCCCTCAATTTCTGAGATATCGATATGAAAGTTTGCGCACTTCCTTTTCTTCTAAAGTAGCTGAGGAATAATTTCCGAACCGAGCATATAACCGCTATACAAACTAACCGATCAAAACCAAGTTCTTGTAAGGAATCTTTTGTTCTTGTGAAAAGTATTATAGTTCGGGATAGATATAGGATTATATGTATTTATAAATTGCTTAGATTCCGATTTCCTGGCTGTAGTTTTACATTTAAGATATTTCTCTCCTTTGTAGCTTAGATTTCCATTTTTGGCAACAAAAATTGTGCCATTCACCGTTTGCGATCACCTGGGCGCCTCGATGTGATTATAACATTTACAAATCATTGCAGTGACCGAAGAAATTGTTCAGATCGGACACTATATCATATAGCTGGCAAACCCGAACTTAAGTAGATATATCAGCTGGCAAACAAATTAAGAACTGCAACCAAAGTCATGCTCAGCGCCTCGATGTGATGTCAAACTGGCTGTCAGCTGGCACTATATAAGTAAAGGAGGCATAGTGCTTGGCCAGTGCTTAGGCGACTCTCGCTCTCGCGCCTCGATGTGATGTCATTTAAAATTCGTGAGATGACTTCGCGGGAAACTGGCTGTCAGCTGGCACTATATAAGTAAAGCAGGCACCGTGCCTGGCCAGTGCTTAGGCGACTCTCGCGCCTCGATGTGATGTCATTTAAAATTCGTGAGATGACTTCGCGGGAAACTGGCTGTCAGCTGGCACTATATAAGTAAAGCAGGCACCGTGCCTGGCCAGTGCTTAGGCGACTCTCGCGCCTCGATGTGATGTCATTTAAAATTCGTGAGATGACTTCGCGGGAAACTGGCTGTCAGCTGGCACTATGCTTGCTTAGGCGACTCTCGCGCCTCGATGTGATGTCATTTAAAAATCGTGAGATGACTTCGCGGGAAACTGGCTGTCAGCTGGGACAATACCTGGCCAGTGCTTAGGCGACTCTCGCGCCTCGATGTGATGTCATTTAAAATTCGTGAGATGACTTCGCGGGAAACTGGCTGTCAGCTGGCACTATATAAGTAAAGCAGGCACCG
Source organism: Bactrocera neohumeralis (assembly GCF_024586455.1). NCBI lineage: Eukaryota > Metazoa > Arthropoda > Insecta > Diptera > Tephritidae > Bactrocera > Bactrocera neohumeralis. The sequence goes on along the minus strand of NW_026093379.1, from coordinate 1,010 downwards.
TGCCTGGCCAGTGCTTAGGCGACTCTCGCGCCTCGATGTGATGTCATTTAAAATTCGTGAGATGACTTCGCGGGAAACTGGCTGTCAGCTGGCACTATATAAGTAAAGCAGGCACCGTGCCTGGCCAGTGCTTAGGCGACTCTCGCGCCTCGATGTGATGTCATTTAAAATTCGTGAGATGACTTCGCGGGAAACTGGCTGTCAGCTGGCACTATATAAGTAAAGCAGGCACCGTGCCTGGCCAGTGATTAGTCGACTCCACGCCTCGATGTGATGTCATTTAAAAAACGTGCGCCTCGATGTGATGTCATTTAAAATTCGTGAGATGACTTCGCGGGAAACTGGCTGTCAGCTGGCACTATATAAGTAAAGCAGGCACCGTGCCTGGCCAGTGCTTAGGCGACTCTCGCGCCTCGATGTGATGTCATTTAAAATTCGTGAGATGACTTCGCGGGAAACTGGCTGTCAGCTGGCACTATATAAGTAAAGGAGGCATAAGTGCCTGGCCAGTGCTTAGACGACTCTCGCGCCTCGATGTGATGTCATTTAAAATTCGTGAGATGACTTCGCGGGAAACTGGCTGTCAGCTGGCACTATATAAGTAAAGCAGGCACCGTGCCTGGCCAGTGCTTAGGCGACTCTCGCGCCTCGATGTGATGTCATTTAAAATTCGTGAGATGACTTCGCGGGAAACTGGCTGTCAGCTGGCACTATATAAGTAAAGCAGGCACCGTGCCTGGCCAGTGCTTAGGCGACTCTCGCGCCTCGATGTGATGTCATTTAAAAATTCGTGAGATGACTTCGCGGGAAACTGGCTGTCAGCTGGCACTATATAAGTAAAGGAGGCATAGTGCCTGGCCAGTGCTTAGGCGACTCTCGCGCCTCGATGTGATGTCATTTAAAATTCGTGAGATGACTTCGCGGGAAACTGGCTGTCAGCTGGCACTATATAAGTAAAGCAGGCACCGTGCCTGGCCAGTTCTTAGGCGACTCTCGCGCCTCGATGTGAT
>NW_026093378.1:0-5198 GCF_024586455.1 Bactrocera neohumeralis | reverse complement strand
AACATAGTCCAAAAATATAAATATTTTGTAAAAATTCCCATTGCAATGCTACATGGTATGGGGTTGTTTTCAAGTGCACATGCACATTTGTATTCAATTGCCTAAATGCATATCTTAGGTCAATATGTTATCGTAAGTAAATATCTTTGTTTGTTAATTGTTGAGTGCATACGTATTGCATATAAATGTATGTATGTATCTCTATGCGTTTGTTTATGTATTTACTTTGTACTGCCTCAACACTGGCGAAGATAAGCCTTCTAAACTATAAAAGGATAAGAAAAACGTATGTATGCCGTTAGAAACATTTATGCTTAAGATATATATACATGTACCAAGATTAAAAGATATGTGTATGCACTCTGCATGTCTACATGAATTTAATATAAGTTTGCATTTTTAAATTCTTATTTCTAACAACACCTTAATTTAAGATTGTGAAATTGCAAATACTGTCGTTCTATGGCATATTTTTACGCAACTTAATATCGATTGCTTAATGTGCATGTACAAAAAGACACTGTCGTTATGGCTATACGACAACTCTATGACAACTCCAATAACATCAAAACGGCGAGTTAGCATAAATATGTAAAGTTCATATTTTTACGCAACTTGGTATCGATTGCTTAATGCGCATGTATCAAAAAATCGGTTCTACACCTTAATATATAATTGCGAAATTGCTCCAAATACGCGGTCGCTATGGCTATACGACAACTCTATGACAACTCTATGACAACTCCAATAACATCAAAACGGCTAGTTAGCATAAATATGTAAAGTTCATATTTTTACGCAACTTGGTATCGATTGCTTAATGTGTATGTACTAAAAAATCGGTTCTACACCTTAATAAAAGATTGTGAAATTGCTCCAAATACACTGTCGTTATTGCTATACGACAACTCTATGACAACTCCAATAACATCAAAACGGCTAGTTAGCATAAATATGTAAAGTTCATATTTTTACGCAACTTGGTATCGATTGCTTAATGTGTATGTACTAAAAAATCGGTTCTACACCTTAATATAAGATTGTGAAATTGCTCCAAATACGCTGTCGCTATGGCTATAGGACAACTCTATGACAACTCCAATAACATCAAAACGGCTAGTTAGCATATATGTAAAGTTCATATTTTTACGCAACTTGATATCGATTGCTTAATGTGTATGTATCAAAAAATCGATTCTACACCTTAACTTAAGATTGTGAAATTGCTCCAAATACACTGTCGTTATGGCTATACGACAACTCTATGATAACTCCAATAACATCAAAACGGCTAGTTAGCATAAATATGTAAAGTTCATATTTTTACGCAACTTGGTATCGATTGCTTAATGTGTATGTACTAAAAAATCAATTCTACACCTTAATATAAGATTGCGAAATTGCTCCAAATACAATGTCGTTATGGCTATACGACAACTCTATGAAAGCTCCAATAACATCAAAACGGCTAAATAGAATAAATATGTAAAGTTCATATTTTTACGCAATTGATATCGATTGCTTAATGTGTATGTACCAAAAAATCAGTTCTACACCTTAATATAAGATTGTTAAATTGCTCCAAAGACACTGTCGTTATGGCTATACGACAACTCTATGACAACTCCACTAACATCAAATCGGCTAGTTAGCATAAATATGTAAAGTTCATATTTTTACGCAACTTGATATCGATTGCTTAATGTGTATGTACCAAAAAATCGATTCTACACCTTAATACAAGATTGTTAAATTGTTTCAAATACATTGTCGCTTTGCTATACGACAACTCTATGACAACTCCAATAACATCAAAACGGCTAAATAGCATAAATATGTAAAGTTCATATTTTTACGCAACTTGATATCGATTGCTTAATGTGTATGTACCAAAAAATCAGTTCTACACCTTAATATAAGATTGTTAAATTGCTCCAAAGACACTGTCGTTATGGCTATACGACAACTCTATGAAAGCTCCAATAACATCAAAACGGCGAGTTAGCATAAATATGTAAAGTTCATATTTTTACGCAACTTGGTATCGATTGCTTAATGCGCATGTATCAAAAAATCGGTTCTACACCTTAATATAAGATTGTGAAATTGCTCCAAATACACTGTCGCTATGGCAATAGGACAACTCTATGACAACTCCAATAACATCAAAACGGCTAAGTAGCATAAATACATATGTAAAGATCATATTTTTACGCAACCTGATATCGATTGCTTAATGTGTATGTACCAAAAAATCGGTTCTACACCTTAATAAAAGATTGTGAAATTGCTCCAAATACACTGTCGCTATGGCTATACGACAACTCTATGACAACTCCAATAACATCAAAACGGCGAGTTAGCATAAATATGTAAAGTTCATATTTTTACGCAACTTTATATCGATTGCTTAATGTGTATGTACCAAAAAATCAGTTCTACACCTTAATATAAGATTGTTAAATTGCTCCAAATACACTGTCGTCATGGCTATACGACAACTCTATGACAACTCCAATAACATCAAAACGGCGAGTTAGCATAAATATGTAAAGTTCATATTTTTACGCATCTTGGTATCGATTGCTTAATGCGTATGTATCAAAAAATCGATTCTACACCTTAATTTAAGATTGTGAAATTGCTCCAAATACACTGTCGCTATGGCTATACGACAACTCTATGACAACTCCAATAACATCAAAACGGCGAGTTAGCATAAATATGTAAAGTTCATATTTTTACGCATCTTGGTATCGATTGCTTAATGCGCGTGTATCAAAAAATCGGTTCTACACCTTAATTTAAGATTGTGAAATTGCTCCAAATACACTGTCGCTATGGCAATACGACAACTCCGTGACAACTCCAATAACATCAAAACGGCGAGCTAGCATAAATATGTAAAGTTCATATTTTTACGCAACTTTGTATCGATTGCTTAATGTGTATGTACCAAAAAATCAATTCTACACCTTAATATAAGATTGCGAAATTGCTCCAAATACAATGTCGTTATGGCTATACGACAACTCTATGACAACTCCAATAACATCAAAACGGCTAGTTAGCATAAATATGTAAAGTTCATATTTTTACGCAACTTGATATCGATTGCTTAATGTATATGTACTAAAAAATCGATTCTACACCTTAATATAAGATTGTTAAATTGCTCCAAATACACTGTCGTTATGGCTATACGACAACTCTATGACAACTCCAATAACATCAAAACGGCTAGTTAGCACAAATATGTAAAGTTCATATTTTTACGCAACTTGATATCGATTGCTTAATGTGTATATACTAAAAAATCGACTCTACACCTTAATATAAGATTGTGAAATTGCTCCAAATACACTGTCGTTATGGCTATACGACAACTCTATGACAACTCCAATAACATCAAAACCGCTAGTTAGCACAAATATGTAAAGCTCATATTTTTACGCAACTTGATATCGATTGCTTAATGTCTATATACTAAAAAATCGACTCTACACCTTAATTTAAGATTGTGAAATTGCTCCAAATATACTGTCATTAGGGCTATACGACAACTCTATGACAACTCCAATAACATCAAAACGGCGAGTTAGCATAAATATGTAAAGTTCATATTTTTACGCAACCTGATATCGATTGCATAATGAATGTGTACCAAAAAATCAAATCTACACCTTAATTTAGGATTGTTAAATTGTTTCAAATATACTGTCATTATGGCTATACGACAACTCTATGACAACTCCAATAACATCAAAACCGCTAGTTAGCACAAATATGTAAAGCTCATATCTTTAAGCAACTTGATATCGATTGCTTAATGTCTATATACTAAAAAATCGACTCTACACCTTAATTTAAGATTGTGAAATTGCTCCAAATATACTGTCATTAGGGCTATACGACAACTCTATGACAACTCCAATAACATCAAAACGGCGAGTTAGCATAAATATGTAAAGTTCATATTTTTACGCAACTTGATATCGATTGCTTAATGTGTATGTACCAAAAAATCAATTCTACACCTTAATATAAGATTGTGAAATTGCTCCAAATACACTGTCGTTATGGCTATACGACAACTCTATGAAAGCTCCAATAACATCAAAACGGCTAATTAACAGAAATATGTAAAGTTCATATTTTTACGCAACTTGATATCGATTGCTTAATTTGTATGTACTAAAAAATCGACTCTACACCTTAATATTAAATTGTGAAATTGCTCCAAATACACTGTCGCTATGGCAATAACATCAAAACAGCGAATTAGCATAATAATGTAAAGTTCATATCTTTACGCGTCTTGATATCGATTGCTTAATGTGTATGTATCAAAAAATCGATTCTACACCATAATATAAGATTGTGAAATTGTTCCAAATACACTGTCGTAATGGCTATACGACAACTCTATGAAAGCTCCAATAACATCAAAACGGCTAGTTAGCATAAATATGTAAAGTTCATATTTTTACGCAACTTGATATCGATTGCTTAATGCGTATGTATCAAAAAGTCGATTCTACACCTTAATATAAGATTGTGAAATTGCTCCAAATACACGGTCGTTATGGCTATACGACAACTCTATGAAAGCTCCAATAACATCAAAACGGCTAGTTAGCATAAATATGTAAAGTTCATATTTTTACGCAACTTGATTGCTTATCGATTAGGACAACCCAATGTGTATGTACTAAAAATCGATTGCATAATGAATGCTACACCTTAATTTAGGATTGTTAAATTGATCCAAATACAATGTCGTTATGGCTATACGACAACTTAAGGCTTTGCATAAATATGTAAAGTTCATATTTTTACGCAAATATCGATTGCTAAATGTGTATGGTTCAACTATAAGATTATTGCTCGATATGGCCATACGACAACTCTATGACAACTCCAATAACATCAAAACGGCGAGTTAGCATAAATATGTAAAGTTCATGTTTTTACGCAACTTGATATCGATTGCTTAATGTGTGTATGAAATACCCTGCTGTTTTAAATACACTGTCATTAGGGCTATACGACAACTCTATGAAAACTCCAATAACATCAAAACGGCGAGTCAGCATAAATATGTAAAGTTCATATTTTTACGCAACTTGATATCGATTGCTTAATGTGTATGTACCAAAAAATCAGTTCTACAATTTAATATAAGATTGTTAAATTGC
>NW_026093377.1:0-5666 GCF_024586455.1 Bactrocera neohumeralis | reverse complement strand
CCCATGGGGTTTTTTTTTGGCCCAAAAAACCGGAAAAAGAGATATTTTTTGATTGCTTTACCCCAAAAGTTGTTTAATTTGTAGAAAATTCACCCCCCCTTGTTTACCCCCGGCCAAATTTTGGAAAGGCACGGAAACGGGTGTGCCTTTTTCGAAACCTCTTTTATCGAATTTCCGGGGGACTTCCCTGATCATGGGGAGCTTTTGGAAATTTATCGCTCAACCCGGCTTAAAAGGGCCCTTTTTTGGTTTTGGAAAACCACAAAGATGTTTTATGTTGACTTTTCATGATTTTTTCCCAGTTGTTGATTTTGAGCCCTTCCATTAAAACTGAAAATTCCAACGTTTTCGATGGCAATTTTTGGGCCACAAAAACCTCGGGGAAATTTAGGGATTTTGGGGAGGACGTTTTACCACCGAAATTGGCCCAGTTTGTGGGTTTCCCCTTTTTGTTTGGGAAAACGAGGGGAAAAAGTTCCCCCGCCCAACCCGTAAAATCCCCCGGCGACCCCCTACCACCCCTTTTCTGAATCAGTTTAAAAGGGGGCCGGCAATCCATCGGTCCCCCGGGTTTTCGCCCCTTTTTGGACCCGCCGGCAAAAGCACCCCCCGGGACCAAATTCAGTTTGAGAGAGGGCCCTGATAAAAATTTTTAAGTTTGATGTTAATTTGGAAAGGAGAAAACCCCTTTCTTAACCAGCTTTAAAAAAAGGGGTTTTTTGAAAAAAGATTCCTTTCCTGTCTTTGACCCTTTGAAAAATTTTTAATTTCCCAACCCCCAGTTTTGATATTGCCCCCCAACTGAAAAAACAACATGGTCCGAAAAAAAAGATTGAGAAAATCCTTCAAAAAAACCGCCCCTAAAATTTTTTCCCCCAACTTCGACCCACCCCGGAAAAAGCTTGTTGTTTTTTAAAAGTGATTTCCCCCATCATAAATAGTTTTAGAAAATTTTTAAAACTAAAATAAAAAATTAAAGGGCTTTTTAATTTGTCCTGAAAGTATCATCTTCATTAAAAAAATGCCTTTTTTTTTGAACGAAATATGAGTTTCAAATTTTATTTTTTTAAAATATTTTTTTTTTCCCTTTTTTATTTGAAATTTTAAAAAAAAATGAAAATTTAAAAACTTTTTTTTACCCAAACCCCCACAAACCAAAAAACATTTGGGATTTTAAACCCAAACAAAGGGAAAGTAAAGAACAAAAAAAACAAAAAAGGGAAAGAGAGAAGAAAAACCCTTTATTCCCCCCAATTTGGAGGGGAAACCCATAAAAAACAAAAAAAACCCGCAAATTTTGAGAAAAAACAAAAAGGAAAGGAAAAAACAGGAAATAATACAAAAAGGAAAAAAAAAAAGCAATGCGAGAAAGAAAAAAAAAGGGAAAGAAAAAAAATTCATTTGAAACCCAAAAAAACTTTAAAAAAAATTTATCCAGTCCCCCCACCGCGAAAAGGGAAAGGGAAAAAAAACGAACGCAAGGGGAAAATAAAAAAAAAAAAACCAAAAAAAAAAAAGAAACCCAAAAAAAAAGAGAAAAAAACCCCAGAAAACCCGTAATTAGAAAAATGAAAAAAAGGGGAAAGGGCGGCCTTTTAAAAAATTTGGGAAACCCCGCTTATGCCCGGGCTGTCGTCCGTCGGGGGATGATAAAAAATTGCAAACAAAAATAAAGAAAATTTTAAAAAACAAAAAAAAAAATTTTAAACCCCAAAAAGAAAACCAAGAGGATTTTATAAAAATTTATTTTTTTTTAAAAAAACAAAAAAAAAAAAAACAAATTTTTTAAACTTTTTAAAAATTTTTCGTGAAATGGTTTTGTGTTTGTGGGGTTTTTTATTTTTTGAAAGGAAAGAGCTTTGAGGTTCTCCCCATTTATTTTTTTTAACTCCCCATTTTTTTTTCCCTTGATTGTTTTTGACAAACAAAAGGGAATATAAAAAAAGATTATAAAAGCCAACGCAAGGAACGCAGGGGGGGGATTTAACCCTTTTTCCCTTTCCTTTTTAAAGATTTGAAAAAACCCGGGATGGTTTTTCCCCCGGTTTAATTGAAGGGTTTTTTCGGGCATTTTTTTTTGGCCCAACAACAATAAAAAAAATTTAAATTTACAAACGAAGGGAAACAAAGAAGAATTTTTGGAGCAGGGTTTCCCCTTAAATATTATTTAAAATGAAATTTCCAATTACTTTTGTTTTTTAAAAAATTTTAAATTTTAAATTTGGAGAAGAAAAATAAAAATTTCTCCTTTTGGTCTTTTTAAAATTTTTTTTGAGAAAACCCACAATTTGACTTGCAAAATGAAACTTTTTGGGGGAAGTTTGGGGGAACATTAGGAACGACTGAAAAAAATTTTTAAAAAAATAATATTTTGTGCTCTGGATAAAAAAGGTCAAAAAAAAAATTAAAAACAACAATTTAAATTTTTTTCCAAATAAATTTTTTAAAAAGGGTTATCCATTAAAGGGGGTTTCTTTTTAAAAATATTACAAAATTAAAATTTTAAATTTTGGGGGGAAAAATTTTAATTACCTTGGAAAGATCATGTTTTATTTTTTTTTCCCCTTTTCTTAAAAGTTCTGGTTTTTATTCTCAGATGATCCAACCCATTGGGCCCCCTTTCAAAAAATTCCTTTCTTAATTTTTCCCTGACTGGATTTTGAAAAAGGCCCAGCTTTACCAAAACGTTTTAATAAATAAACTGTTCACAAGACTATAGTTTTTAAAAATTTTCCCAACGGGAAAAAGGTTAAGGGGCGTGATACCACAATTTTCCCGAAACCCAAAAATCAAAAAAAAAATTATCTGTTAAACCAAGGTTTTCTTAATGCACCATTGATTGAGTTTGGGTTGGGGGCCCCAATTTTGGAAAAAGCCCCCAAGCCCCATTCACGAAGCTTCAAATTTATCATAATAACACCAAAGTTTTAAGGGATTCCTTTAAACGTTCTTCCAACGGCATCTTTTTTTGGGAAATTTTATGGACGGGAGTTTTTCCCCCGACCCAAAACCCCCAATTTTGGGTTTTTAAAGATGAAATGGTGTTAAATGAATTCAAACCTTTTTTTTTTTTGCCCCAAATCCCAATTTTGGGGCACCCCCAATTGATTTTAAAAAAGGCCCTCATCCCCGGAAAAAAAATTTTTTAAAAGATTTTCCCAAAACATTTACAATCCCTTCAAATATTTATTTTTCCAAAAGTTTGATTTTAATTTTAAATATAAGTTTTTGAAAAAAATCCTGGGTCCCCAAAAGTCAACCAAATTTGTAAGGCGAAAGTGAAAACTAATATTAAATAAAGGATTTAAACTTAAAATTTTTGACGGGTTATTTTGAGAAATTTTTAAAAAAAAATTAAGAAAAACGCCCATTTTTACCCCCCCTGTTTAAAGTTCCAAATTTAAAAAAAATGCTGTTTTGGGCCCAAAAATAATTTTTAAAATAAAAATTTTTCCCAAATTTTAATTTGAATGTTATATAGTTACAAACATTATTTAAAAAAAAAAATTGAATTTTTTCCCATTTTTAACCCCACACCCAAAATCCCTTAAATAAAAATTTTTTTAAAAAATTTTATTAAATAAACCCTTTCTTTTTATATTATTAATTTATATCTTTTAAAAATTTTTTCATAAAAATTACAATAACACCCCCCTTTTTTCAATTTCATTAAAATTTAAAAAATTTTAAAAAAATTTTTTTTCATTCAATAAATTTTTTTTAACATCATTTTATTCTTTTTTTTCATTTTTTCCTTCTTGAATTAAAAAAGACTGATTATATTTAAAATATATTATCCTTTCGTAAAAACGTGAATTTTAGAGAATAATATTTAAGTTTCTATATTTTATTCATTGTTTTTGCGCTTCTTCGATAAATTTTAGCAAAAAACAAGTACAAAAAATGACATATGTTTAGCAAAACAAAACTGGTTTGGCGGGGGGAAAAATGAAAAAAAACCCAAACAAAAACCCAAAAATTATGCTCAAAAATTTTAGGTTGTTTATGAGCTTTGACAAAAAAAATAATTATAATGAAGAGACTTTTTTCTATTTTCCTGCCGGGGAAAAGGGACACAAATAAAATTAAAAACTAAAAAATTAAAAAGGACTAAAACTTAGATAAGAACAATGCTTACTATCAATTTAAATTAAAAATTATGAATATCAACCAAATAAACCTTCAAAAAATTATCTATCAAATTAATTACGTAAATTTATGTAAACAAAATATTTTTTTTTAAAAACATAAAGATTTTTTAAAGCATAATTTGAATGACTAACAAAAAAAAAAATGTTTATTTTTTCCCAAAAAAAGAGAATATAAACAATTAAAAAAAATAAAGTAAAAAATTATGAACAAATTTTAACAAGAATGGCCGTTAGTTTTTTTGTGGAGTTTAATGTTTTAAAAATTTTTATATTCCCCCTTTAAATTAAAGCGATTTCAAACCCTTTTTTTCCCGGGAAAGTCGCACCAAAGGGAGGGCCCTTTTTTTTAGGGCCCTTGAAATAAAAACTTAATTTTTACCCCAGTTCTGTTTTAAGAAAAAAAAATTGTTTTTTTTTTAAATTTTTTTTTTTCATTTACTCATTCTACAATAACTAAAATTTAAATTAAAAAAATTTTAAAATTTAAATTTTTTATTTTTATTTTAAAAAGTTTTTTTAAATTTCATATTTAATAACATATTTCAAATTTTCATCCTTAAATTTGATTTTTAACCCAAAAAAAATAAGAGAGGCTGAAATTTCAGGGAATTGTTTCCTAAATCTGTTTATACTTGAAAAAATTTTATCCAAAATTGACGACACGTAAAACCATTTTTTGGTTACTATTGGGGGCCCACGGGGGGGCCGAATCAGTTCCAGGATTTCTGCACCCGCTGTTTTCCCCTGACGCGATGAAAATTTTTAATTAATTTGGTCCAATGGATGTGGTGTTTTGGGGAAAAGTAGGCTCATGCGATTTGTGGACCTAAGTTAACAAGGGGGCGAAACAATTTTTACAGAAAGATTTTTGGTAAAACCTTTTTTTAAAAAAGGAATCCAAAAGTTTTTTAAAAAACAAAAAATTTGGGATACAAAGAATTTTTTATTCCCTTTTGGGATTTTGTGGTCCACACGACACGCTTGCATAAGTCCCGACGCCCCAATTTTCAGCCTTTTTAAGATAAATGGGCCGATACTGAGATATTTCCCGATATTCATATGAAGTTCATCAATCCGGGGGACTTTTGTTGGCATAGCCAAACGCGGCCCCAGAAAAAAGTTTTCCGCCATCAAGGCGTCAAATCCCCGACCGAGTCGGCCAATTGATTGGGCCATTTCGTGAGATATCACCTTCACCAAACTTGGTTTTCAAAAAATCAATATTGTGACATTCGCTGTGTGGCCCGTAGCGCCGTCCTGCTGGAACCACTTATTATCCAAGTCCATATCGTCCAATTCGGACCAAAAATATTCGGTTATCATTGAGCAGTAGCCATTCCCATTCATAGTAAAGGGGGGCTTTATCCGGAAAACGCTCGGATCCCGGGGCCCAAAAACGACCCAAAACGTACTTTTTTTGGGAATGGGAACTGGAGCTGTGGGAACGTTGACCAATAACACTATTACGCTTTTGAGTTGATTCGCTAGAATTGAGCCCATTAAGATGATTTTTGA
>NW_026093376.1:0-5626 GCF_024586455.1 Bactrocera neohumeralis | reverse complement strand
GTGCATTTAGGAAAAATTCCACAATTTTACATTTAGTTATAAAACCGTTTTTCCTGCATTTAAACATTAAGCAATCCATATCGAGTTGATTTAAATCATTAACGTCACATATTCAAGTTAATTAACCTTCCTCATCTTACAGAAGTTGGCATAAAGCTATAACGGCAGTGCATTTGGAAAGAAATCCATAATTTTACATTTATGTATAAAACCGATTTTCTTGCATATACACATTAAGAAATCCATATCAAGTTGCTTCAAATCATTAGCTTATCATATTAAAGTTAATTAACCTTCTTCATCTTACCAAAGTTAACATAAGACCATAACGGCAGTGCATTTGGAAAAAATTCCAGAATTTTACATTTAGGTATAAAACCGACTTACTTGCATGTACACATTTAGAAATCCATATCGAGTTGATTCAAATCATTAACGTCACATATTAAAGTTAATTAACCTTCTTCATCTTACAGAAGTTGGCATAAAATCCATCTTAACAGAAGTTTAACCTAAAAAAAAATTCCACAATTTTACATTTAGGTATAAACCAATTTTCTAGAATATACGCATTTAGAAATCAATTACGAATTGCTTCAAATCATTAAATTCACATATTAAAGTTAATTAACTTTTTTCATCTTTCTAAAGTTGGCATAAAGCCATAACGGCAGTGCATTTGGAAAAATTCCATAATTTTACATTTAGGTATAAACCCGATTTTCTTGCATATACACATTTGGCAATCTATGTCGAATTGCTTCAAATCATTAGCTCCACATATTAAAGTTAATTAATCTTCTTCATCTTACTGATGTTGGCATAAAGCCAAAACGGCAGTGCATTTGGAAAATTCCATAATTTTACATTTAGGTATTAAACCGATTTTTTTGCATGTACACATTTAGAAATCCATATCAAGTTGCTTCAAATCATGAGCTTCACATATTAAAGTTAATTAACCTTCATCATCTTACTCAAGTTGACATAAAGCCATAACGGCAGTGCATTTGGAAAAAATCCATAATTTTACATTTAGTTATAAAACCGATTTTCTTGCATGTACACATTTAGCAATCCATATCGAGTTGATTTAAATCATTAACGTCACATATTCAAGTTAATTAACCTTCGTCATCTTACAGAAGTTGGCATAAAGCCAAAACGGCAGTGCATTTGGAAAAAAATCCATAATTTTACATTTAGTATAAAACCGATTTTCTTGCATGTACACATTTAGCAATCCATATCGAGTTGATTCAAATCATTAACGTCACATATTCAAGTTAATTAACCTTCGTCATCTTACAGAAGTTGGCATAAAGCCAAACGGCAGTGCATTTGGAAAAAATTCCACAATTTTACATTTAGGTATAAAACCGATTTTTTGCATGTACACATTTAGAAATCTTTATCAAGTTGCTTCAAATCATTAAATTTACATATTAAAGTTAATTAACTTTCTTCATCTTACTAAAGTTGGCATAAAGCCATAACGGCAGTGCATTTGGAAAAATTCCATAATTTTACATTTAGGTATAAAACCGACTTTCTTGCATGTACACATTTAGCAATCCATATCGAGTTGATTCAAATCATTAAATTCACATATTAAAGTTAATTAACCTTCTTCATCTTACAGAAGTTGGCATAAAACCAAAACGACAGTGCATTTGGAAAAATTCCACAATTTTACATTTAGGTATAAAACCGATTTTCTTGCATGCACACATTTAGAAATCCATATCAAGTTGCCTTAAATTATTAAATTCACATATTAAAGTTAATTAATCTTCTTCATCTTACCGAAGTTGGCATAAAACCAAAACGGCAGTGCATTTGGAAAAATTCCACAATTTACATTTAGGTATAAAACCGACTTTCTTGCATGTACACATTTAGAAATCCATATCAAGTTGCTTCAAATTATTAAATTCACATATTAAAGTTAATTAACTTTCTTCATCTTACTAAATTTGGCATAAAGCCATAACGGCAGTGCATTTGGAAAAATTCCACAATTTTACATTTAGGTATAAAACCGATTTTCTTGCATATACACACTAAGAAATCCACAACGAATTGCTTCAAATCATTAGCTTCACACATTACAGTTAATTAACCTTCTTCATCTTACTCAAGTTGGCATAAAGCCAAAACGGCAGTGCATTTGGAAAAATTCCAGAATTTTACATTTATGTATAAAACCGATTTTTTGCATGTACACATTTAGAAATCCATATCGAGTTGATTCAAATCATATTAAAGTTAATTACCCTTCTTCATCATACCAAAGTTAACATAAGACCATAACGGCAGTGCATTTGGAAAAAATCCATAATTTTACATTTATGTATAAAACCGATTTTCTTGCATGCACACATTTAGAAATCCATTTCAAGTTGCTTCAAATTATTAAATTCACATATTAAAGTTAATTAACTTTCTTCATCTTACTAAAGTTGACATAAAGCCATAACGCAGTGCATTTGGAAAAAGTTCCATTGCTTCACATTAAGGTATAAAACCGATTTTCTTGCATGTACACATTTAGAAATCCATATCAAGTTGCTTCAAATTATTAAATTCACATATTAAAGTTAATTAACTTTCTTCATCTTACTGAAGTTGGCATAAAGCCACAACGGCAGTGCATTTGGAAAAATTCCACAATTTTACATTTAGGTATAAAATCGATTTTCTTGCATTTACACATTTGGCAATCTATGTCGAATGGCTTCAAATCATTAGCTTAACATATTAGAGTTAATTAACCATGATCATCCTACTCAAGTAGACATAAAGCCAAACGACAGAGCATTTGGAAAAAATTCCATAATTTTACATTTAGGTATAAAACCGACTTTTTTGCATTTACATATTTGGAAATCCATATTGCTTCAAATAATGAACTTTACATATTAAAGTTAATTAACCTTCTTCATCTTACCAAAGTTGACGTAAAACCATAAAGGCAGTGCATTTGGAAAAAATTCCAGAATTTACATTTAGGTATAAAACCGATTTTCTTGCATGCACACATTTAGAAATCCATTTCAAGTTGCTTCAAATTATTAAATTCACATATTAAAGTTAATTAACTTTCTTCATCTTACTAAAATTGGCATAAAGCCATAACGGCAGTGCATTTGGAAAAATTCCACAATTTTACATTTAGGTATAAAACCGATTTTCTTGCATATACACATTTGGAAATCCATATCGAATTGGTTCAAATCATAAACATAACATATTAAAGTTAATTAACCTTCTTCATCTTACCAAAGTTGGCATAAGACCATAACGGCAGTGCATTTGGAAAAAATTCCAGAATTTTACATTTAGGTATAAAACCGACTTTCTTGCATGTACACATTTGGAAATCCATATCAAGTTGATTCAAATTATTAAATTCACATATTAAATTTAATTAACTTTCTTCATCTGAGAGAAGTTGACATAAAACCAAAACGAGAGTGCATTTGAAAAAATTCCACAATTTTACATTTAGGTATAAAACCGATTTTCCTGCATTTAAACATTTAGCAATCCATATCGAGTTGATTCAAATCATTAAATTCACATATTAAAATTAATTAACCTTCTTCATCTTACTGAAATTGGCATAAAGCCAAAACGGCAGTGCATTTGGAAAAATTCCACAATTTTACATTTAGGTATAAAACCGATTTTCCTGCATTTAAACATTTAGCAATTCATATCGAGTTGATTCAAATCATTAAATTCACATATTAAAATTAATTAACCTTCTTCATCTTACTGAAGTTAGCATAAAGCCAAAACAGCAGTGCATTTGGAAAAAATTCCACAATTTTACATTTAGGTATAAAACCGACTTTCTTGCATGTACACATTTAGCAATCCATATCAAGTTGATTCAAATCATTAACGTCACATATTCAAGTTAATTTACCTTCGTCATCTTACAGAAGTTGGCATAAAGCCAAAACGGCAGTGCATTTGGAAAAATTCCAAAATTTTACATTTAGGTATAAAACCGATTTTCTTGCATGTACACATTTGGAAATCCATATCAAGTTGCCTTGAAACCATTAGCTTAACATATTAAAATTAATTAACCTTTATCATCTTACTCAAGTTGACATAAGACCATAACGGCAGTGCATTTAGAAAAATTCCACAATTTTACATTTAGTTATAAAACCGTTTTTCCTGCATTTAAACATTAAGCAATCCATATCGAGTTGATTTAAATCATTAACGTCACATATTCAAGTTAATTAACCTTCGTCATCCTACAGAAGTTGGCATAAAGCCACAACGGCAGTGCATTTGGAAAAATTCCACAATTTTACATTTATGTATAAAACCGACTTTCTTGCATGTACACATTAAGAAATCCATATCAAGTTGCTTTAAATCATATTAAAGTTAATTAACCTTCTTCATCTTACCAAAGTTAACATAAGACCATAACGGCAGTGCATTTGGAAAAATTCCAGAATTTTGCATTTAGGTATAAAACCGATTTTCTTGCATGTACACATTTAGCAATCCATATCGAGTTGATTCAAATCATTAACGTCACATATTAAAATTAATTAACCTTCTTCATCTTACTGAAGGTAGGCATAAAACCAAAACGGCAGTGCATTTGGAAAAATTCCACAATTTTGCATTTAGGTATAAAACCTATTTTCTTGCATATACACATTTGGCAATCTATATCGAGTTGATTCAAAGCATTAACGTCACATATTAAAGTTAATTAACCTTCCTTCATCTTACAGAAGTTGGAATAAAACCAAAACGACAGTGCATTTTCTTGCAAATGCACATGTAGAAATCCAAACCGAATTGCTTCAAATCATAAGCTTCACATATTAAAGTTAATTAACCTTCTTCATCTTACAGAAGTTGGCATAAAACCAAAACGATAGTGCATTTGAAAAAATTCCACAATTCTACATTTAGGTATAAAACCGACTATATTGCATTCAAACATTTAGCAATCCATATCAAGTTGATTCAAATCATTACGGAAGTTGGCATAAAGCCAAAACGACAGTGCATTGGAAAAATTCCACAATTTTACGTTTAGTTATAAAACCGACTTTTTTGCTTGTACACATTTTGAAATCCATATCAAATTGCTTCAATTTATTAGCTTTCACATATTAAATTTAATTAACCTTCTTCATCTTACTGAAGTTGGCATAAAGCCAAAACGGCAGTGCATTTGGAAAATTCCACAATTTTACATTTAGGTATAAAACCGATTTTCTTGCATGTACACATTTAGAAATCCATATCAAGTTGCTTCAAATTAGTAAGTTCACATATTAAAGTTAATTAACCTTCGTCATCTAACAGAAGTTGGCATAAAGGCAAAACGGCAGTGCATTTGCAAAAATTCCACAATTTCACATTTAGGTATAAAACCGATTTTCCTACATACACACATTTAGAATACCTCAACGAATTGCTTTATACCATTATCTTCACATATTCAAGTTAGTTAACCTTCGTAATCTTACAGAAGTTGGCATAAGGCCATAACGGCAGTGCATTTGGAAAGAAATCCATAATTTTACATTTATGTATAAAACCGATTTTCTTGCAGGTATACAGTTAGAAATCCATT
>NW_026093375.1:0-5792 GCF_024586455.1 Bactrocera neohumeralis | reverse complement strand
TGGCGTGGTTCTTCCCAACTACACGTTAATTTGGAAGATAACCCTTTTTTCAAAGCGGGTTATATAAAAATACCAAATCTCAATCCCTAAGATCCTCAAAGTTCATTACCTTGTCGTGGTTTGATTTCGGTATCTCATAATATTGGGTCGCGGTCCTACCATAGCATGTTAGCTATTTTTTAGCTTTTGCCTCGTGTAATTGGTACCGCGGTGGTATCGACTACTTGCGATTTACAGCCCTATTCTGAGAAAACCTCACAACTTTTGTGAGGTTCATTTTGTGATTTGTTCTTGTTCAAACCTCATAAGAAAAAAACACAAAACACTCACCACATGAGGTGAAATGCACTTTGCTGTGAACCAGCTATTTTACAAAAACAAACAAGACAAAATAAAGAAATGGACAACCAAGAAAAGTGATTAATTCTGCAAATCTGTTAAATTTGGTGCATATAAAATATTTTTATTTTTTTTTTGGATTTCAAAATGTGAAAGAACACCTCAGGACCAGCTGCAGCATTACATTCAACATAAATATATTTTTATCAGCACATGTATTAAATGCATACATCCATATTTATAAATAAAAGTTTGTCTGAATTATTTAAACATAAATATGTATGTATATGTTGTTATTGTTACGAGTCTACAATAAGAGAGCAACGAGTATTGCGCACTGTTGGCGACGTAGCGGCGAACTTATGAAATTTCTCCGAACTACCATGGATAATATGATACGAGGCTCTCACATTGGCTCTCATATTTCCCTCAAACGCGTTCCCTGATTATTTGACAGCCAAGGAGATCAGGAAATTTTTGACAGTTGATTTCAGAAAAGGCGGAATGCCAGAAGTAAAGCGCTATAATTACTTAACGATATTAGTGTGAAATGAAATTTCATTGAACTGTGCGAACATATTTTGGCAAAATAAATGTTTATGTAAATTTATTAATGATTTTGCATTTTAACTTTTATATATGTATGCATTTTCAAAGTGTTTTATTTAATGTTTTGTATAATTTATTACATACTCAATATAATGTTTTTCAGCAGTGGCATCATTGACAAATGTTATAAAAAATGCGAGTTTTGACAGCTCTCTCTCGAATCAAAGAGTCTCGTATCATATTATCCATGGAACTACCGCGCGAGTTCCGTCAGTGACTCCACCCATTATAACAATGCAAGCCACTGCAAGTTATTTTAAATACGAAATTTGAGTTTCTGTTCAATTAGCTTCTTTAAAGCATAAATGGATTATTAAGCAATATATCGCAAAGCGACCACCGTAGTTGATATATTTTTTATTTACATTTGCTTTGTCGCAACTTCGTTGAAATTGATATCATGTTCTATTGCTAATTGTTCTTTGTCACAACAATGTTACAAATCAGCATATATTGTAACATTGTTGCTATCATTATTTTATTGCTTACAAACAAATTTGAAGTGGTCGAACCCGGAAATTATTTTGATGTTTACGTAAAAAATTATGAATCAGTGAGCTAAGCAAAATTTTTGTATAAAAGCCATGTATTTTATTTTTAAGTCGTTATTCAATAAAGTAATAATCATGAAACTAAAACCCAAGTTTCTTTACTCGCACACTTTGCAATAAAAAGCATTTTGGATTTGAGTAAAAAATCTACTTCAGCCTGTTATAAATCAGCACAAGGCAAATGAAAGAATTGATTGCATTTTTGTCAGCTGATCTTGGGCTGTGCACGATAAACTCTAAAGTTTAGTATCCAGCTTTCGAGAAATGTAAAAACTTCATATAAAAAAACGCTTAGGAAATGGTCAAGAAAATTTCCTGCGGTAAATTTGCTGGTGCTGGTATGCAGCTCTAAAGAAATCTAGTACTAATTTTCAATACATTTTTTCAATAAAATGCGAATAAGGCAAACCTGGTTTTGCGAAGAAACATGAAAAAAACAATTGTTTCTTGAAGGAAATTCAAAGTAATCATTAAAATCATCCTAAATTAGTTATAATCATTATTATGAAGTATATTTCATTTTGAAATGTTGTATAAAACAATCATCAACAACATTCCTTAAATCGCAATGAAATGTTTATGTTACTACATACATACATACATATTACGCACAAAGTTTATTTTCTTTGTTTATTCTCTCTTTCTCTTCTAATGTGGATCATTCACATTGCGCAGAGAACGTATGTACATTTATGGAGAAGGTCCAACTACGGACAAGCGTGTGAACTGTCAAGAGCCATGAATTCTCTATTAGTGGATTTCACCACTTTTGGCTAAGCAGGAGAAATTTTAACAGAAATGAGTGCACAGAGCTGAGAATTCAATAAAAATTATGCTCAGAAATAAACATTGCTTTCACAGACGGCTGTTGGCCCTTTGCTTATATTTTTATACGTTTACATGCTATCATATCAATTGATATGAATATGATTTTGCGAATTTTTGTGAATTCATGCAAAATTGATAACATTATTATTAAATTATGCTATTTTCATGGTAATATTTGTAGTTAATGTCCAAATAAAAGCTACTTTTTAAATATTTCTTATCTTTGTTCATATTATATAATTTCGTATGCATGTATATATGCTATACATATGAAATATTATCGCAATATCCTAAAAACAAAATACATTACAATAATAATATACATACATACATATGTAAATCGGAGGATGGAGTCATGTGTAGAAGCTCACGCAAGTGCGGAAAGTTCTCTGACCGCCATTCACTTGGGAGTGGCCAGAAACGGTTCTTTTACACATGGCTCAAGCAGCTCACTACTTCCGGTCTTTGACCAAGTATCCTCTGGGTAGCCTAAGAACATCCGTTCGAAGGCGAGCTAAAGAGAGAAGGCGAAACATCCCCTGCATAGGCTTGTGCGCTGGGCTTGGGACCCGCCACGTAAATAAACACTCCAATGAAAAACCAACAACAGCCTCGGATAAGAGACGACCATAGCAAACGAAATAAGGACTGCGAATTGAGGGCATGCACCTGGAATGTCCGGTCCCTCAATTGGGAAAGTGCCGCTGCCCAGCTGGTTGATGTCCTCGTAAAAACAAAGGCTGACATCACCGCCGTCCAAGAAATGCGATGGACGGGACAAGGACAGAGACGAATAGGTCCTTGTGACATTTACTACAGTGGCCATATAAAGGAGCGCAAGTTTGGTGTTGGATTCGTGGTTGGAGAGAGACTTCGTCGACGAGTAATATCATTCACTCCGGTGAATGAACGTCTAGCCACAATCCGCATCAACGCGAGGTTCTTCAACATATCGCTGATTTGCGCCCACGCCCCGACGGAAGAGAAGGACGATGTGACCAAAGATGCCTTCTATAAGCGCTTGGAGCGCGCTTATGAGAGCTGCTTCCGCCACGATGTCAAAATCGTGCTTGGCGACTTTAACGCCAGGGTGGGCAAAGAAGCAACATTTGGCACTACGGTCGGTAAATTCAGCCTCCACGACGAAACATCCCCAAATGGGTTGAGGCTGAATGACTTCGCCGGGGCCCGAAATATGGTTATCTGTGGTACTAGATTCCAGCACAAGAAGATACATCAAGCTATCTGGCAGTCTCCGGATCGAAAAGCCACCAACAAGATCGATCATGTTGTGATAGACGGAAGACACGTCTCCAGTGTTCTAGACGTGCCTACGCTCCGAGGTCCCAACATCGACTCGGACCACTATCCTGTTGCAGCTAAGATTCGCACCCGCCTCTGTGCAGCAAAAAACGCACGCCACCAAACAAAAGGAAGGTTTGACGTCGAGAAGCTGCAATCACAACAGACAGCTGAACGATTTTCTACTCGGCTTGCACTCCTGCTCTCTGAGAGTACTCGTCAACAACTGGGTATAAGGGAACTGTGGGACGGCATTTCAAACTCCTTACGTACAGCTGCAAACGAAGCCATTGGTTTTCGGAAAGTGCAAAAGAACAGCTGGTACGACAAGGAGTGCCGTGTCGCAGCGGAAAGAAAACAGCCTGTCTATCACGCAACGTTACGATCGACCACTACACGTGTAGGATGGGATAGATACCGAGAGTTGAAGCGGGAATCGAGACGCATTTGAAGATAGAGGTAGAAAGAGGCCGAAATGTGTGAGAACGAAGAGCTTGATAAGCTGGCCGACAGGGGTAATGCTCGAAAATTCTACGAAAAAATGCGGCGGCTTACAGAAGGTTTCAAGACCGGAGCATACTCTTGTAGAACTCCAAAAGGTGATCTAGTGACCGATGCCCAGAGCATACTTAAATTATGGAGGGAACACTTCTCCAGCCTGCTGAATGACAGTGAACGCACAACGCCAGGAGAAGGCGAACCCGATTCCCCAATCGATGACGATGGAGCAGACGTTCCATTGTCCGACCATGAAAAAGTTCGAATAGCAATTGCCCGCCTGAAGAACAACAAAGTGGCGGGGGTCGACGGATTGCCGGCCGAGCTATTCAAACACGGCGGCGAAGAACTGATATGCATCAGCTTCTTTGTAAAATATGGTCGGACGAAAGCATGCCCAATGATTGGATTTTAAGTGTGCTATGCCCAATCCATAAGAAAGGTGACCCCACAATCTGCGCCAACTACCGTGGGGTTGGCCTCCTCAACATCGCATATAAGGTACTATAGAGCGTATTGTGAGAAAGATTAAAGCCCACCGTCAACATACTGATTGGACCTTATCAGTGTGGCTTTAGACCTGGCAAATCAACAACCGACCAGACATTCACCATGCGCCAAATCGGGAAGGACCTCTCCGAGCCGTTCGATACCAAGCGAGGTTTCAGACAAGGCGATTCCCTATCGTGCGACTTTTTCAACCTGCTTTTGGAGAAAATAGTTCGAGCCGAAGAACTAAATAGAGAAGGTACCATCTCCTATAAGAGTGTACAGCTGCTGGCGTATGCCTATGATATTGATATCATCGGCCTCAACACTCGCGCCGTTAGTTCTGCTTTCTCCAGGCTGGACAAGGAAGCACCGAAAATGGGTCTGGCAGTGAACGAGGGCAAGACGAAATATCTCCTGTCATCAAACAAACAGTCGTCGCACTCGCGACTTGGCATCCACGTCACTGTTGACAGTCATAACTTTGAAGTTGTAGATAATTTCGTCTATCTTGGAACCAGCGTATACACCTCCAACAATGTCTGCCTAGAAATCCAACGCAGAATAACTCTTGCCAACAGGTGTTTCTTCGAACTGATTAGGCAATTGAGAAGCAAAGTCCTCTCTCGACAAACGAGAACCAAACTCTATAAGTCACTCATAATTCCCGTCCTGCAATATGGTGCAGAGTGTTGGACGATGTCAACAACGGATGAGTCGACGTTGCGAGTTTTCGAGGGAAAAGTTTTGCGAAAGATTTATAGTCCTTTGCGCGTTAGCCACGGCGAATACCGCATTCGATGGAACGATGAGCTGTACGAGATATACGACGACATTGACATAGTTCAGCGAATTAAAAACCAACGGCTACGCTGGCTAGGTCATGTTGTCCGGATGGACGAAAACACTCCAGCTCTGAAAGTATTCGACGCAGTACCCGCCGGGGGAAGCAGAGGGAGAGGAAGACCTCCACTCCGTTGGAAGGACCAAGTGGAGAAGGAACTGGCTACGCTTGGAATATCCAATTGGCGCCAAGTAGCGAAAAGAAGAAACGACTGGCGCGCTGTTGTTAACTCGGCTATAATCGCGTAAGCGGTGTCTACGCCAATTAAGAAGAAGAAGATGTAAATCACTCGTCTTATCATTTAAAACTTTCATACGCATATATCCTGCAGA
>NW_026093374.1:0-5454 GCF_024586455.1 Bactrocera neohumeralis | reverse complement strand
GGCATGGACAGTTTTTTTGAGTTTTAAATTTTTTATTTTATGAGAATCGATTTTTAATACTTGCACATTAAGCAATCGATATCAAGGTTCGTAAAAATATGGTCGTATAGCCATAGCGACAGTGTATTTGGAGCAATTTCACAATCTTATATTAAGGTGTAGAACCGATTTTTTAGCACATACACATTAAGCAATCGATATCAAGTTGCGTAAAATATGAACTTTACATATTTATGCTAACTTTTTGATGTTATTGAGTTGTCATAGAGTTGTCCATAGCCATAAGACAGTGTATTTGGAGCAATTTCACTATCTTATATTAAGGTGTAGATTCGATTTTTGGTACATACATATTAAGCAATCGATATCAAGTTGCGTAAAAATATGAACTTTACATATTTTTGCTAACTAGCCGTTTTGATGTTATTGGAGTTGTCATAGAGTTGTCGTATAGCCATAGCGACAGTGTATTTGGAGCAATTTCACAATCTTATATTAAGGTGTAGAATCGATTTTTTGATACATACACATTAAGCAATCGATATCAAGTTGCGTAAAAATATGAACTTTACATATTTATGCTAACTAGCCGTTTTGATGTTATTGGAGTTGTCATAGAGTTGTCGTATAGCCATAGCGACAGTGTATTTGGAGCAATTTACCAACCTTATATTAAGGTGTAGAATCGATTTTTTAGTACATACACATTAAGCAATCGATATCAAGATGCGTAGATAAATGAGCCTTCCATATTTTGCTAATTAGCCGTTTTGATGTTATTGAAGTTGCCATATAGCCATAGCGACAGTATATTTGGAGAAATTTCACAATCTTATATTAAGGTGTAGAATCGATTTTTTGATACATACACATTAAGCAATCGATATCAAGTTGCGTAAAAATATGAACTTTACATATTTATGCTAACTCGCCGTTTTGATGTTATTGGAGTTGTCATAGAGTTGTCGTATAGCCATAGCGACAGTGTATTTGGAGCAATTTCACAATCTTAATTAAGTGTACAATCGATTTTTTGATACATACACATTAAGCAATCGATATCAAGTTGCGTAAAAATATGAATGTTACATATTTATGCTAACTATCCGTTTTGATGTTATTGGAGCTTTCATAGAGGTGTCGTATAGCCATAGCGACAGTGTATTTGGAGCAATTTCACAATCTTATATTAAGGTGTAGAATCGATTTTTAGATACATACACATTAAGCAATCGATATCAAGTTGCGTAAAAATATGAACTTTACATATTTATGCTAACTAGCCGTTTTGATGTTATTGGAGTTGTCATAGAGTTGTCGTATAGCCATAACGACAGTGTATTTGGAGCAATTTCACAATCTTATATTAAGGTGTAGAATCGATTTTTTAGATACATACACATTAAGCAATCGATATCAAGATGCGTAAAAATATGAACTTTACATATTTGTGTTAATTAGCCGTTTTGATGTTATTGGAAGTTGTCATAGAGTTGTCGTATAGCCATAGCGACAGTGTATTTGGAGCAATTTCACAATCTTATATTAAGGTGTAGAATCGATTTTTTGATACATACACATTAAGCAATCGATATCAAGATGCGTAAAAATGTTAAATTTACATATTTGTGTTAATTAGCCGTTTTGATGTTGTTTAAATTGTCATAGAGTTGTCGTATAGCCATAGCGACAGTGTAGTTTGGAGCAATTTCACAATCTTATATTAAGGTGTAGAATCGATTTTTTGATGCATACACATTAAGCAATCGATATCAAGTTGCGTAAATATATGAACTTTACATATTTATGCTAACTAGCCGTTTTGATGTTATTGGAGTTGTCGTAGAATTGTCGTATAGCCATAACGACAGTGTATTTGGAGCAACTTCACAATCTTATATTACAGTGCAGAACCGATTTTTTGGTAAATACACATTAAGCAATCGATATCAAGTGGCGTAAAAATATGAACTTTACATATTTATGCTAACTAGCCGTTTTGATGTCATTGGAGTTGTCATAGAGTTGCCGTATAGCCATAACGACAGTGTCTTTGGAGCAATTTCACAATCTTAAGGTGTAGAATCGATTTTTTGATACATACACATTAAGCAATCGATATCAAGTTGCGTAAAAATATGAACTTTACATATTTATGCTAACTAGCCGTTTTGATGTTATTGGAGTTGTCATAGAGTTGTCGTATAGCCATAGCGACAGTGTATTTGGAGCAATTTCACAATCTTATATTAAGGTGTAGAATCGATTTTTTGTACATACACATTAAGCAATCGATATCAAGTTGCGTAAAAATATGAACTTTACATATTTATGCTAACTAGCCGTTTTGATGTTATTGGAGTTGTCATAGAGTTGTCGTATAGCCATAGCGACAGTGTATTTGGAGCAATTTAAC
Organism: Bactrocera neohumeralis; assembly: GCF_024586455.1. Classification (NCBI taxonomy): domain Eukaryota; kingdom Metazoa; phylum Arthropoda; class Insecta; order Diptera; family Tephritidae; genus Bactrocera; species Bactrocera neohumeralis. The sequence continues at coordinate 3,038 of NW_026093374.1, read as the reverse complement.
AATCTTATATTAAGGTGTAGAATCGATTTTTTGATACATACATACACATTAAGCAATCGATATCAAGTTGCGTAAAAATATGAACTTTACATATTTATGCTAACTAGCCGTTTTGATGTTATTGGAGTTGTCATAGAGTTGTCGTATAGCCATAGCGACAGTGTATTTGGAGCAATTTCACAATCTTATATTAAGGTGTAGAATCGATTTTTTGATACATACACATTAAGCAATCGATATCAAGTTGCGTAAAAATATGAACTTTACATATTTATGCTAATTAGCCGTTTTGATGTTATTGGAGTTGTCATAGAGTTGTCGTATAGCCATAACGACAGTGTATTTGGAGCAATTTCGCAATCTTATATTAAGGTGTAGAATCGATTTTTTAGTACATACACATTAAGCAATCGATATCAAGATGCCTAAAAATATGAACTTTCACATATTTATGCTAATTAGCCGTTTTGATGTTATTGGAGTTGTCATAGAGTTGTCGTATAGCCATAACGACAGTGTATTTGGAGCAATTTCACAATCTTATATTAAGGTGTAGAATCGATTTTTTGGTACATACACATTAAACTATCGATATCAAGTTGCGTAAAAATATGAACTTTACATATTTATGCTAATTAGCCGTTTTGATGTTATTGGAGTTGTCATAGAGTTGTCGTATAGCCATAGCGACAGTGTATTTGGAGCAATTTCACAATCTTATATTAAGGTGTAGAATCGATTTTTTGATACATACACATTAAGCAATCGATATCAAGTTGCGTAAAAATATGAACTTTACATATTTATGCTAACTAGCCGTTTTGATGTTATTGGAGTTGTCATAGAGTTGTCGTATAGCCATAGCGACAGTGTATTTGGAGCAATTTCACAATCTTATATTAAGGTGTAGAATCGATTTTTTGATACATACACATTAAGCAATCGATATCAAGATGCGTAAAAATATGAACTTTACATATTTATGCTAATTAGCCGTTTTGATGTTATTGGAGTTGTCATAGAGTTGTCGTATAGCCATAGCGACAGTGTATTTGGAGCAATTTCACAATCTTATATTAAGGTGTAGAATCGATTTTTTGATACATACACATTAAGCAATCGATATCAAGTTGCGTAAAAATATGAACTTTACATATTTATGCTAACTAGCCGTTTTGATGTTATTGGAGTTGTCATAGAGTTGTCGTATAGCCATAGCGACAGTGTATTTGGAGCAATTTCACAATCTTATATTAAGGTGTAGAATCGATTTTTTGATACATACACATTAAGCAATCGATATCAAGTTGCGTAAAAATATGAACTTTACATATTTATGCTAACTAGCCGTTTTGATGTTATTGGAGTTGTCATAGAGTTGTCGTATAGCCATAGCGACAGTGTATTTGGAGCAATTTCACAATCTTATATTAAGGTGTAGAATCGATTTTTTGGTACATACACGCATTAAGCAATCGATATCAAGATGCGTAAAAATATGAACTTTACATATTTCTGCTAATTAGCCGTTTTGATGTTATTGGAGTTGTCATAGAGTTGTCGTATAGCCATAGCGACAGTGTATTTGGAACAATTTCACAATCTTAATTTACGCTGTGGAATCGATTTTTTGATACATACACATTAAGCAATCGATATCAAGTTGCGTAAAAATATGAACTTTACATATTTATGCTAACTAGCCGTTTTGATGTTATTGGAGTTGTCATAGAGTTGTCGTATAGCCATAGCGACAGTGTATTTGGAGCAATTTCACAATCTTATATTAAGGTGTAGAATCGATTTTTTAGTACATACACATTAAGCAATCGATATCAAGATGCGTAAAAATATGAACTTTACATATTTATGCTAATTAGCCGTTTTGATGTTATTGGAGTTGTCATAGAGTTGTCGTATAGCCATAGCGACAGCGTATTTGGAGCAACTTGACAAGCTTATAATAAGGTCCAGAATCGATTTTTTGATACATACACATTAAGCAATCGATATCAAGTTGCGTAAAAATATGAACTTTACATATTTATGCTAACTAGCCGTTTTGATGTTATTGGAGTTGTCATAGAGTTGTCGTATAGCCATAGCGACAGTGTATTTGGAGCAATTTCACAATCTTATATTAAGGTGTAGAATCGATTTTTTGATACATACACATTAAGCAATCGATATCAAGTTGCGTAAAAATATGAACTTTACATATTTATGCTAATTAGCCGTTTTGATGTTATTGGTGTTTCCATAGAGTTGTCGTATAGCCATAACGACAGTGTATTTGGAGCAATTTTACAATCTTAAGTTAAGGTGTAGAATCGAATTTTTTGGTACATACACATTAAGCAATCGATATTAAGCTGCGATAAACTTTACATATTTATGCTAACTAGCCGTTTTGATGTTATTGGAGTTGTCATAGAGTTGTCGTATAGCCATAGCGACAGTGTATTTGGAGCAATTTCACAATCTTATATTAAGGTGTAGAATCGATTTTTTAGTACATACACATTAAGCAATCGATATCAAGATGCGTAAAAATGTGAACTTTACATATTTTGTTAATTAGCCGTTTTGATGTTATTGGGGTTGTCATAGAGCTGTCGCAATTTCGCAATTTTCTTATAGATAAGGTGTAGAATCGATTTTTTGATACATACACATTAGCAATCGATATCAAGTTGCGTAAAAATTTTTTGGTACATACACATTAAGCAATCGATATCAAGATGCGTAAAAATATGAACTTTACACATTTTTGTTAATTAGCCGTTTTGAAGTTATTGGAGTTGTCATAGAGTTGTCGTATAGCAATAACGACAGTGTCTTTGGAGAAATTTCACAATCTTATATTAAGATGTAGAATCGATTTTTTAGTACATGCACATTAAGCAATCGATATCAAGATGCGTAAAAATATGAACTTTACATATTTATGCTAACTCGCCGTTTTGATGTTATTGGAGTTGTCATAGAGTTGTCGTATAGCCATAGCGACAGTGTATTTGGAGAAATTTAACAATCTT